>NC_133971.1:73431832-73534332 GCF_031877795.1 Strix aluco
GATCCCCTCTCATACTTGCTGTTGCCCCTGTTTTCATAGAAAAAGATCTCTGCACCCACTGCCAAGAGTGATTAAATACTGCTTGTTTTCAGTGTACTACTCTGAGGGGAGTTTCCAGCTCTCACTGTGATACATTAGCAGTTCTTCTGATCTAAAGACTCACTATGTTTTCTGCTGTTTTGTTGGCTTTCAGACAATGCTAAGTTTGGAAAATGATGTAATCCCTGTGCCAAAAACTCAGTGTCAGTTTGGGTTTGACATCCCTGTTGACTACACAGTTCGGACCATAAACTACTCTATACTGATTTTTTGTGTTCTGTGGTATGGTTATCACCTGATATGTAGTTTTAGAGGATGTTTGTTTTCTCAAAATCAACTTTAAGCCCTTCTTTTTCCCAGGTTGTTGTGCTTTAGGTTTCTTCATATCAGTGTTTTTGCTTGGATCATGAGTGAGTTTTGTTAGATCCCTCTCAGTCTGCAAGCTGCACTCTCTGTAGATGAAACTAAACCATAAAATGTGCATGAGGGTTCAAGAACACTTAGGGTATTCCATCCACTAATGGACATTCAGGTCAAAAGACAAACTAGGTCTAGTCTGAATTAAAACTTCCAAACCGTTCATGGATATTGGGCCCTCTGAAAGTCTGTTCCCAGTGGGCTACCCTAATTGCTAATACCAACATTGCCTTTGGTTTCAGCCTTTTAAAGCTATTGTTCAACATCCAGGTCTTCTACTAACCTCTTCTACTTTGTGGTCATCCTGAACACTGGAAAGAAAGAATGCAGTTGTTTCATATCAGTATCCATGTTAAGGAACTCAAAAATTTGGTTATTCACCTCCACATATTTCTACCTGTTTCTGATGGTGCTGACTTCAAATAGAATTCTATAGGATGGAGGGATCATTTGCAAGATAGAACCTGGGAAGAGTTTCAAAAATCTGCAAAGTAATGATCAAGAGATATTAAGGTTATGTCTATACCAATAAATTAAAATGTACTCAGGACTGTACCTACACAGTGAAGCTAGCTGGCACAGAATAGTTAAACCTATACTAATAATTTCTCTGAGCTTCTAATTCTGTGTGGCTGTATGCAAGGCCCCACGGATGTTAAAGTATCTAAACCATGTCCAAGAATCACAGAGAAAGACATGCAAAGGACCAATTTACCATTGTAGGCAATTCAGATTTGGGAATGTCTCCAGGCAGTAGTTTATTTGTTAGTAAAACCCATATGTTCTTCCACTGCCCTTAGGGTCAACATAGAGTTTATACCTGACACTTTGACTGTAGTCCAGTCCATTCCCATATAAATGAAATATCAACTGCTTATTTCATCTTGTATGACATAAGACAATTTCATAGAGCAGACAGTTACAGGAGTCTCTCCAGTATTTATAGTCAACTTGATTTCTTTTTTCCGATTAATTATCTCATGAATAAAAAAGTACCCATGAAGAAATTGTTTATCAAGTGTCCATAGTAAGATCTACATAGTGTGGTGTAAATAAGGCATAATTTTATACACAGAAAAATGAGGAAAAAGTAAACTATGAATGGTACCCTATTCAGCAGTTAGAATGAGTCTGTAGTTCTATGGAAAATGTACTTTGCAGTTACATAATTAAAGAGCATATGATACTCACAGGAAACAAAAGAAAAAGAAATGCCATTTCCTACCTGGGAGCAGTTGGTAGTAAAGGTAATAACAATAATCTGTGCAGTCCTGTAGATATTTAATAATAATAATGCAGATTTACAGCATGATTCAAGATATTTCTGCATACTTGATCAGAATTATTTTTCAGTATCCTAATTGATTGTCAAACAAGTAATTTTATTCTATGCTTCTATCCTCTTTTATAGAATCTACTGTCTAAATTTTCAGCAACATGTATTTAAAATTCAAGTCTTTTAAAGCTGTGTTCAACAAAAAAAGTGGTCTGATTATGAACTCTGAACATGCATCAGCTGTCATCCAATGTTATTTTGAGTCCAAGAGTCATAGCTCCTCCAGTAGAGTCATTTAGTCTAATAAGTGGTCTAACCATTTAAGTAAGTCTGATAGAAATTATCCCAATTTATCTGGGGATTTATACTCTACTTGTTATAATAGAAGCCTGGTTTGCTAGATCTCACTAGCGGATGAAGGGAATGGGAGGAGAAAAGGGAATAATACTTTGATAACCTGAGATCTAAAAGGCTGTTTATGTGTGTATCTAACATTTTATTTCGCTGTGAAGTTGTCTGAACTTTGTTACTCCCAACTATTACCTTTAAAGACTTTGTCCTGCACAGGACAGCTTAAACCAAATCATTGTCACTTACTTAAAATTGGACTGGATATATCTTTTCGTCTGTCTCCTTTTCTCACTGCCTCCTGCCTCATCCTCTCTTGCTCTCCTTATTCACACTTTAACTTGCACAATAAATCTGGGCTCTTTAAAATATCTAATAGAGAAAGTTATCATGATCTTCTCTAGGCAAGGCATTCTTTGAGGCAAAAAATGCTACTTTGTTTTTTGTGCACTTGCAGCACTTGTTTGGGATTCCAGAAATCAAAGTTCCAGAATTTTAAAACATATAGGACTAGAAAATACATAGAGAGAGGAACAGGAGGCTAACAATTTCTGTACGTTTCTTAATCCAACAGTAAAAAGTCAATGGTAATTTTATATGAAATTTCTAGGGTGAAAATAGTGAAGGAGTCATCAGCTCATCTGAATGTTCTACCAAAACATGAT
This sequence comes from Strix aluco, assembly GCF_031877795.1. Classification (NCBI taxonomy): domain Eukaryota; kingdom Metazoa; phylum Chordata; class Aves; order Strigiformes; family Strigidae; genus Strix; species Strix aluco. The sequence goes on from NC_133971.1 coordinate 73,434,578, forward strand.
GTAGAACCATATATCAACATTCCACATGTTCTCTCTTTGAGCTGATTTGTACCTTTGGAATATGATCGAATGCTGTTTTGATTTTCTGTAATTAACTGAAATTTTAAACTAACATGAACAAGAACAAAAGAAGATGAAGTGAACACAATAATACATAGCATTTACCTTCTGCCCTGTGTTTTAGAGAGAAGCTTTTGCAACTGGGTTTTGCTTTTCTTTTCAGAGTAATGGTAATATAGATGTTTATACCAATTCATCTATAAACTTTATATTGTAGCAAGTAGGAAGTCACTGAAAAGTATTTATCTACTATGTTCACTTGAGAGCAAAACAAACATGTTGACCTTCAATTCTTCCCCCTTTTAGCTTTCTTCTTATCAGAGGATGTCAGCATTTAGCACACGGACAAATGCCTGCATTTTTGTGAGGAATGTAGACAATGCTGTCATGAAATAAATAGCCTCTAGGAGGAAAAAAAATAGAAGACTTTCAAAAGGCTTAATGTGTAAAAGAGACAGTTTCAGTGAACCCATGACTGTATGTCAAATGCCTAAATAAGGGGAAAAAAAAGCCCGTTGGAGAAACAGATTTACTACTCCCCTGAACTGTAGTATTCTACTAAAGAACTGAATACAAGTGTCAACGATAAAATTTGAAAATACTCTGTTTATTGTAATGCAATATGCAGGTTTATTATACCACCTATTTTCTTACTTATTCATGAAGTTTAGCTAGAATATGTTAGAGAGACTGAAAGCAGAAGCCAGCCACCTTAAAGAAGCATGTGAGTTCAATGCTTGGCATGTTTTTTTCCTACAACATATCTTTGATTGAGAATTTTATTTTACCTAAGATTCTTTTTTTCTCCTTACTCTATTAGGATCAAGGTAACATACCTTCTGAATTAGCTTTAAAATGTAATAATTTCAAGAACATTAAGAAACAGAACATGTACTGTCCTGGTGGGGAAAGGATATTTCCCACTTACATAGTTTAGAAAGTAATTGCATTACTTTAAAGCTACAGAAGATTTCATGTTACTGCCATAGTTTCTGTCTGCAAAGCTTCATGTTGATTCTCCCTAGTTTTGTCCCTTTGTGGGTCCAAATTTGTAAATATCTGGTTAAACATTTAAGGAAATACATGGTGTAAACCCTCAGATGTAGAAGAAGAAACGTCTCTAATCACAAAACTTCTAAAAGAAATGTTGGAAATCTTGCATCTGTTTCTATGTGTTGCCCTGTTTGCAGAATAACAGTTACTGCTTTAGCAGCTTCTACCACCATATGTGTACAATAAGTAAATGAACATAAAACTGAATGAATGAACGCATAAAAGAAGGCTAAACCCACCCAGCTTAACAAAACCATTCTCCCACCCGCTGTGTACTGGAACATGAACAGAGCATTGTTTGGATCATAAGGATTAGTAAAATAACAGTTGGTGAACAACACGGTCATGTGGATGAAATTATTATTTCTTAAAGTTGATGTATGATAGCTGGGATACCAGTGACTATACTTACTTAATTCATTATCTAACCCAATGACTGTGGAAAGTGTATAATTATTTCAGCTGAACAGATCACAATTATACACAAAATAAATTTAAGAATATTTTATATAAATGAATTGTGATCCTTCCTTCTTTCCCCTTGGTTAAAAATGAAATTACTACAATTAAAGTTTTCTTTACAACCTATTTCTCTTTCAATAGCAGAATTGATTATGAGAAATAAAAAACATAAAATGTCTTTACCAGTAGAACTGGAAACAAGCTGTGAGAGTTGCAATCCACACTGGTTATACTTAACATGTAAAGCATCAAATTTCAAAAGTGATCATGATTGATTTTCTGTGATCTCATCACACTCAATTGGGTTTGAACCATCATATCCATGATGTACATAGTTTCATTGCTAGACCATTCCCATGCCTTCTGCTTTTTCAGCAGAAGTTAAAATATTGTAGACTTTATCTATTCCTGCAGTTTTCCATCTTTGGAATTGGTGTAACAACTACTTTTAAGGATAGTCAGAGTTAATTAGTGAGGCTGTTGGAAACCAGGTAGGTGTATTCCTACACAAAACATTAGCAATTTTCCACACTGATCATATTCTTACTTTTAAAAAGTCCAAGGCCATTCTTTCTTCTAATGTATCTTTTATCACACACTTTGATATGGATAGTTTACTCTTCCTTATATTTCAATTTCTGTATAACTTATCTTTGGCCTGTCTCCCAGAAGGATTTCTGCAGCACACAACTGGTAGAATAAGTCTTATTCTATAGTATTTATGTGAAAGTTATAGGAAAGAGTCTTTTTTTTTTTTTTTTTTTTTTTTTTTCCCCCTAGTGACATCTAGGTTTCAATTTCTTCTGTAATGTTTCTAGGCCATTTTACACAATGGTCATTGAGAGCCTCCCAACAGAAATTCTTTCATTACTCACTGTTCCTTTCACATGAAGAAGAAAGATATTACACGTTAATGGAGAGTGAAATCACCAGTGGAGAAGCTCAACACTCGGTAGTAGGTGGAAGTGGCAATAATAACCTCTTTCTACTCCTTCAAGTAATAGTGTTTGGAAGAGGAGCCCTTCTGTCTTACTTCTATGGGGCAAGTTCTGCAAAGGATGTTTTGGAGGAGAAGCAGAACCTTCAGGTACATTCTGCACCCCCTCATGTGAAATGAGTGTAGCACCAAAGACAGTCTCAAGGCAAATTCTTTTTCTTCACCCAAGCAGTGATGACTTTCTTGTGAAGAAGAGAGCCACAATATTGCCCTTTTGGAAATGACATATCACTGTGCCACTCTTGATGCCTCTTGTTAATGTTCTCACATTTCTGTCTTCAGGATTATTTCCTTTCATTTCCTTCCCCATCCACCCAGGACTTATTAAGTAGTTACTGACATAAAAGAGCTGCTTTGGCACTGTGACCTCAGTTTCTTTGTCATTACTGTTACTATTACCATTAATATATACTTTGACCACATTCTAGTTTGGTAGAGTTTCCTGCCTGTCTTAAGCTGCTTGTTTTTTCTATTTAATCATAGCAGAAGGTGTAACACCAATATTTATCTCTGTATTTATATTATTATTGATGACAGTAGAAGTTCATGGTTGATTTAACTTCAGATTCTAAACAAACATGATCAGTTTTTAAACAAACTTTGGTAAAATTAACTTAATCTTAGTTCTTTCCTGAAGGGGCACTGCAAGCAAGGTTTGTATTGCGGTAAAATAGATAAGTGTTTGGGTAGGAAGATCGTTTTCTGATAGATAAGGTGGTATCTTTTTTTTTTTTTTTCTTTCACTGTCTTACCAGAATGAGTTTCTTTTCTGTTTCATGGAAGAACTCTTTGTAGTGGTTAATATTTTGAAGTCAGATAATTCACGCTTTTGCTATTAGAAAGGAATCCAGTAAATCTAACCTGGATTTTTGCAGTAAAACATGTTGATTGGTCAAAACAAAGCTTTTTAATGCTATCCTAGACATCAGTTTTGACAAAGATGCAATTTCTGCTCAGAAACAGACACCCACTATATAACCATTTATGATGCTCACCTGGGATATGGAACTGTATCTACAATGCTCTTAAGACAACAACTCAGAAAACACAAACACAATGTGCCGTTTAATGGATTGTTGCTGGTTTCTGGTATTACACTAGCATGTTGATTGTAGTTATTCACATTTTTTTCAGTGCAGCTTAACTTCCAACTCTTCACCAATGTCATGTGGCAAAAATAAGTTTTCAGAAAAGATTTCACTGTCAAATAATCATAGAATAGCTTAAGTTGGAAGGGACCTGTGGAAGGCATCTGTGAATCACGGAAACAGACTCTACAACTCAGAGTTATAAAGCAGGTATATTTACTCCAGCGCTGGGGTGCAAGGGGATTTCTCCACAAAGCTTGCACACCCACAGCACTTTTTACCAAAAACTTATAGACTGTGGATATACATATTCATTGGACTACGTAACACAAATATCCATATGCATAAGTAAGGCTGGGTTAGTTCTAGAGGCTGGTGTCAGCAGTTTATGTTCTCTTTGCACCTGCGCATTGCCTCTTGGGGGGCGTCTTTGGGGGTCTTTGGGAGGAAGGCGCATAGTCTTTCTCACCTTGTACTTTTCCTCGAAGCATGCACAGATTCTCTTGGCCAATTTCTTGAACAACAAGAGTGGTTTCAGTCGGTTTACTCATTCTATCTTATCTAAAAGTACCAGTGTATAAATTTCTACTGTCCAAATATGACTATCAATTCATTACAAAGACTAAACTAGTTAGAGCACATCTGCTTTCCAAGGACAATAAACATATTTTTGTCGAACATAGTAATTCTTGGTAAGTTTCCACCGAAAACTGCTTTGTTTTGATGAAAGTAGTCCTTGGTAAACTTCCACAGAACAGTCAGGGTGAGCAGGATTATTAAGCAATATTCAGAAATCATTATAAATTGCTATAAGTAAATAAGTTGCAAAGTAGGTGATCATTTCCTGTATTAATTTCTGTCCAACCTTTGCTCAAAGCAGACCTGACTTAGACCAGTTTTCTCGGATCTGTGTCCAGTGTGAGAGAGTGAAATGTCATATGACTGTCTCAAAGCTTGCTTGTGTCTGTGCAAACCTCCAGGAGAAGCTGCTGCGGTATTTGAATTGGTCTGGGGAATGTCACCCAGGGAAGCGGGAGTGTATTGAAGGATGCACCCCCCCACTTCTTTGACCCCCCCACTTCTTTGCGGTTGCACCTGTACTGAGCTGGCCCCATCCTGTAGCCATTTGTGACTCTATTGTGTACACCAGACACCATGCTTGCATTGCTAATGAACCTATAAGAGGCAAACGTTCCTGCCCTGAAGCCAGATGCAACAAAACCTGTGGGACCAGAGAAAAAACCCTAAAGGTGGGCAGATATGCTAATCAGCGAATACGATGAACTTAAAAAAGCAACAGAAACTTTGCTCGGGGTGCATCCACCATTGAAGCCAGATCCGTGTGCACCCACCACCGAAGAACTGAAGACTGAGGACCAACGGGACTCCACTGGATCCATGGTGGTGACTATTCTTGCAGCCCTATCCCGCATCTTTGCTTTATTTCTGCTTTTCCTTCCATTCTGTCCTATCGCTACCCCTCTTCACTTTTTTAATAATAAAAACCTGCTTTGGGTATATGGCATTTGACCTCATTTGTGTCTTAATCTCTCTCCTGGGATCATATCAAAACCTCCTCCAACATTGGATCAGAACATCCAGTCATGTCTGAACATTTCCAAGTTTTGAGTTTCCACAGCTTCTGTGATCAGCTTGGTCTAATATTTGACCACCCTTATGTTGAAAAAATTTCCCTTATATATGTAATTGAAATTTCTGCTGTAGTTATACCATTGTAACATAAATACAGTGGCAGCTGAGATAAATGGGAGCAGTCAGATGTATACAGATCATCTATGTAGCAGGCAGGGGCATTCTTGGATATAGGCAATGGAGTAAAATAAATGTGGATTTACTTCCAATGCTTCCTGAAGATGCTTTTCAAGCCCAGGACTGTGGCTTGTGAATGCACTGAGTGGATACAAACATTTACATACTCAAAAAGGGTTGAGTCCACACTTGAAGTATTCTACAGGTAGCCTAAGCTACTGTATGTTTCCAGTGATATTTAGTTTATATAGAGGGAACCAGCACAAACACAAGTCACTGGAAAGATGTGTCTCAGAAGATGATGAGCTTGTGGTTTCAGATGTCTTCTGAAAGGAAACTCTGTAAACTCCAAATGCCTTGACTGAGTGAAGAATATCTCAAAATAACAGTAATGCAATTTTACATGATAATGCCACACCAGTTTTCTGATTCTGATTCTCATAAAAGAAGTTCTACTGCTTCTCAAGCTTAAGTAAACTGTTCTAAAAACCAGCAATAACTAAAATATTTTTAAAGATATTTGAAGATCTATCAAAAATTTATGAAAAACTTCATCTTCTTTTGTTTATAATTCTGAACAAAATACAACTTCTAATGTTCTTTTACAAAGTGCTATATTCTTGGAATCATTCAAGCTGGAAAGAACCTCTGGTGATTTATATTTCAACTGCTTGCTCAAAGCATGGTCTATGTTTGAATTCAGAAAGGGTTGCTCAGTGCTTTGTCCAGTTGGGTCCTAAAAACTCTCAAAGGAGAGAAATGCCACAGTCTCTCTGGACAACAGATTACACTGCTTAAAGACTCTCGTGGGGAAAAATCCGATCTCAGTGTATGACTGTTGCCTCTTGTTCTGACTCCGACTCATTGATCATCTCTGTGTAGTTACTGGGAGAGTGCTCGTTGGTCTGTTCCTCCTCCAAGGTAAACAAGCCTCAGTTCCACAATGTCTGCTGGTAGGGTAAATGTTCCAGCCACACAATCCTGGTTGACCTCTGCCAAACTTGTTACAGTTTATTGACATCTTTCTTGTATTAGGTGACCACAAACTGGTTGCAGTATGTAGATGTAGTCTCAGAAGTGTTGAGTAAAAGGGGATAATTACCAGCCTCTACCTCGGGCCATTCTTCTGTTCATACAGCTAGCACACTGCTGACCCTTTGCTATTGTCCAGATACACAGCTGATCCCTACTCAGCTTGATGTTCATGAGGGCTCCCAGGTCATCTTCACCGAGTTGCTTGCAGTTATACCATCTCCAGCCTGTGTCACTGACAGGGGCTCTACCTTTCCAAGGTCCAACCTTTATCATTTTTGAATTTCATCAAAATGGTTCTGGCTGGCCCATTCCTGCAGTCTACCTAGGTCCCTCTGAATCACAGCCTTGCCTTCAAGTGTGTTCACTTCCCCAAGGCTGATGTTCACAATCTTGGTGATGGTGCACTCTGCTGGTTCTGGGACAGAATGCTGCAGTAGTCTACTTGAAACCAGACTCCAAGTAGAGGTCAAATCATTAACCACTAATATTTGAGCCTAATGATCATGACAGTTTTCCCTTCATATAGTTGGCCAACCATGTAGACCATAACTTCACAACTTGCAATTAAGGATGTTGTAGGAGATTGTGTTGAAAGTCATGTTAAGGTCAAAGTAGATGACATCTATTGTTCTCCAATCATCCACAAATCCAGTCATTTCATTACGGAAGGAAATCAAGTTGTTCAAACATGATTTACGTCTGATATTTCCAGGCTAACTTTTCCCAGACATCCTCTTCTCCTTCATGTACCCAGAAATGTGCTCCAAAAGGCCTTATTCCTTGATTTTCCCGGAGACTGAAACAAGGCTGACCAGCCTGAACTTCTTTGGATCATTCTTTTGGCATGTTTTAAAGATGAGTACAATATTTATCTTTCTGTAGGTGTCAGAAATGTTGCTCAATCTCCATGACATTTCAATGATAGGAAGCAGCTTTGAAAGGACATCAGACAACTCTGTCAGCATCTTCAGATGCAAACCTTGTTCCATGGACTAGATTTCTGACTTGCTTCTCACTCAATGCTGGCCACTCCTCTCCTTCTTGAACCCTGCCTTTAAGCACAAAGACCTAGGAGACCTTGCAGGTGAATACTAACTAATGTTTCTAATATTTTTAAGGACTCTGCTGCAAATAGCTCTGTTATCAGTGCAAAGCATTACAGAATTTATTCTAGTCATGCACAGAAATTGTGACTGTGTTGGGAAGGCTGAAGGCTATGAATTTCAAGATGGACCTTTACAGCCAGGTGAAAAACTACAGAAAGATCTCAGGAGTTTTAGTGTCTAAGATTGAATATGTACTGTTAACAACAGGAAAGATGTTGGTTATTCCTACATGAACAGTGGTAGAGCATATTAGTTATCTTGTCAGTTATTTCCTGAGCTTAGTTCTCTGTCTCTCACATGGAAACTGGTTTCATGTTCATCGGAATTGTGGTAATTAGCTACATATCCATCAATCTGATTGCCAGGCAATTGGCTAAGTTGTTTCCCTCTGAGTTCAAAGGTAAATGTTTTGGACTGGTTAAAATAGGCAATTAGGAGTTGCTAAAATGCCCATGCTTGTATCTAGGTACTTTTAAAAGAAATTTTAGCTCTGAATGGATAGAGCTGTCCTAAAATGGATATGTCACCTACTGCAAGGTCTTTCAGACAGGACTCTGACAGATTCTCTATTGCACTGCTTCCAGCAGTCTCCTGGAAGATGACCTACATGTACTTGGCAGATGTTTCTAGATATGCAGGAAAATAGAAATGACCTGCACTATCTTTTAAAGTAAAAATATTTAAAAATAACTTTATGAGCAATTCCCCCCACCATCTTCCCTGTAGTAAACTATTTTTAAGGGAACAGGGTTGCTGTGACAAGTGTAAACAACATTTACATTATCTAATTTACCCCTCCTTGGTATGCTTATAAAAATATATGCTTATAAAAACATACGCTTAATTACATTTTTTCTTCTAAACTGACAGTTAGATGCTCTCTTTATCCGTTTTTACACCACCATTCTATTAAGTGTAAACAAATCCCCATACTCCTTACAAACCCCAGGTTTTTCATCAAGTCCAAAAGCTCTTTTTAGCTCATTTTATAGAACATCCCTGCAAAAGCCTCATGCTACATAAGGTTCCAGCTTGAAAGAATTCAATGTCAGTCTTTAATCAATTGCAAGGATCACTGCTAAATCCCCTAAGACTTGATTCTCTTGTCCCTACAGTTGCTTGGACTAAATATTCTGTTTCCACAATGCTGCTAACTCTTACTGCCTCAAGGAGTGAGGAAGACTGTAGCAGAGAAATCAGACTGTCTCTGATGTGTCAGTGCGCAGCACACTGCCATTAGGACATCAAGCCAGCATGATTTATTAGCAATTTTAATTAATTTTCTGAGTCATTTCCTAAGGGCTCAATTCTGTAATCTTATTACTATGAGCCTAACATGTTATAGTAAGACTATGCTTTCTAATCTTTCTTTTGTTGTTAAATACAATCTCTGCTTTCATTAAGAAACTCTTGAAATGAAGCAGTTTGCTCTTTTGTATGTTGAAATTTTTCTGTGTATGTTCATTAGAAATTAGTACTAGAAATTATGTACTAGAGTATATTAGCTCTTAACACAGAACTCATCACTTATTTTCTCCTTTATTCTTCTACTATGAAATCATGCTAGAAGTGACTGAGGAACCTACTTTAAAGTAAAGATGTCACGTCTGTAAAATTTTAGATATGAAATAATCTCACACCTATTTTATTTTATGTACACAGAACCAAATCTTAATCCCATTTAATTCAGTGAAATCTGGATATTTTTACCCATTATAAGGAATTAAACTGTGCTCATGAAGATATACATAGATTATGAACTGCAGAATAGTGTGTTTTTATTGTTTGCTTTTTAGCCTCTGCTTTAAAGAAAGAAAAAATCTAGTAGCTGATTTGCTAAAAGCCACGTATTTTTATTATTAATATTTTTTCCCTAAGATTTAGACAACTTTGTAATGATATGGATTAAGTTGTATTTATCACATCTGTCTATAAGTAGTGTTTAATTGCTGTAAATTTACATTATTCTGAAGGGTCACTGATCTGACAAAATAATTTAAATTTAATTTTTGAGTATGAGACAAGAATACCAGGGTATTTTATATGGCATATTTTTTTAGAAAAGACACTTTTTAAAAATCACAAATATGTGATGTCATTACTTGGATATGACATAAATATTTTAATTATTCTCTAAATATTTTATACATGTTACTTAAAATTTTAATTCCCACAACATTTTCAAGTACAAGTGTCATATCTGTTCAAGAAATAGAATTTTAGGACATGGAATTGTACATAGGGGCAATAAACATAGTTTTAACAAAGAAGACCGGGAGAAGAGAATCAAGGCTTAGAGCAGTTAGGAAAGAAGGTATGTTTCTTGCTCATGAGAGAACACAGAGGTGTATGCCCTTATCATGGTCCAGGGCATTTAGAAAGACGTATAAAACTATAATATAGTGATCAGTAACATCCTATGCCCTCCAGAGTGCCCTAGAAATAAAGGATAAGCACAGAGTGGAGAAAGATAGTTTGTGGGCCCCATAAACTTTAAGTCAGTTATATTATGAGATAAAAAGAAATTCAGCTGTGATGTATGTCTTTGAATCTTTCTGCCTCTGTTTATCACTTACAATTTTTCCAATATTTTTCTATTCCTACATACAGGGAAACTAGTTGACCATAAACCAGAAATCATTCAAGACTCTGAAATATGTAAAATTTCAGTGGGAAAATAAGGTGAGTTAGGAAATCATGTTTTAACATATCAAAATTATATCAAGCTTATTGCATGTGATCCAGTATAATCACGCAGGCTGTTCCCATGTGCCGAAAAACAAGCAGGCGGGGAATGAGACAGGCCTGGCTAAACAGGGAACCTTGGCTGGATATCAAGAACAAAAGGAGAATCTATGACCTTTGGAATAGGGGGCAGGTCTCTCATGAAGACTATAAAGATATAGTGAAGTTATGCAGGGAGAACATCGGGAGAGCCAAAGGGCAGCTAGAGCTCAACCTGGCTACAGCTGTTAAAGATAATAAAAAATGTTTCTATAAACTCATTAACAGCAAAAGGAGGATTAGGGAAAATCTCCCTCCTTTATTGGATGCAGAGGGAAACATGGTAACTAAGGATGAGGAACAGGCTGAGGTGCTCCACGTGTACTTTGCCTCAGTCTTTAGCAGTGGAACTGGCTGTTCCCTGGACACCCAGCCTCATGAGCTGGGAGATGGGGAGGGGAAGCAGAATGAGGTCATCACAATTAAAGAGGAAGTGGTCAGAGACCTGCTACACCACTTGGATGCACACAAGTCTGTGGGACCGGATGGGTTACACCCAAGGGTGATGAAAGAGTTGGCAGATGTGCTCGCCAAACCGCTTTCCATGATTTACCTGAAGTCATGGCTAACTGGGGAAGTCCCATTGGACTGGAGGGTGACAAATGTGACACCCATCTACAAGAGAGGCAGAAAGGAGGATCCAGGAAACTATAGACCTGTCAGTCTGACCTCGGTACCAGGGAAGGTCATGGAGCAGGTCATCTCGAGTGCCATTACAAGTCATATAATGGACCACCAGGGGATCAGGCCTAGTCAGCATGGGTTTATGAGAGGCAGGTCCTGCCTGACAAACCTGATCTCCTTCTGACAAAATGACTCAACTATTGGATGAGGGAAAAGCTGTGGATATTGTCTACCTGGATTTTCGAAAAGCACTCAACACAGTCTCCCATAGAATCCTCATAGAAAAACTGGCTGCCCATGGCCTGGATGAGCAAACGGTCTGCTGGGTCAAGCACTGGCTGGATGGACGATCCCAGAGAGTGGTGGTCAATGGACCTAAATCCAGCTGGTGTCACAAGTGGTGTTCCTCAGGGCTCGGTGTGGGGACCATTTCTGTTCAACATCTGTATTGATGATCTTGGTAAGGACATAGAGTGTATCATCAGTAAATTTGCAGGTGACACCAAGTTAAGCGGGAGTGTCGATCTGCATGAGGATAGGGAGGCTCTACAGAGAGACTTGGATAGATTGGATAGGTGGGCCAACATTAACGGGATAAGCTTCAACAAGGCCAAGTGCCAGGTCCTGCACTTGGGCCAAAACAACACCATGCATCGCTACAGGCTTGGGGAGGTGTGGCTGGAGCTGTCTGGAAGAGAAGGATCTGGGGGTTCTAATTGACAAGCAGCTGAACATGAGCCAGCAGTGTGCCCAGGTGGCCAAGAAAGCCAACAGCATCCTGGCTTGTATTAGAAATATTGTGACCAGCAGAAGTAGGGAGGTGACAGTCCCCCTGTACTCTGCACTGGTGAGGCCACACCTGGAGTATTGTGTCCAGTTTTGGACACCTCAATACGAGAGAGATATCGAGGTGCTGGAGCGAGTGCAGAGGAGGGCAACGAAGCTGGTGAAGGGCCTGGAGAACAAATCCTATGAGGAGCAATTGAAGGAGCTGAGACTGTTTAGTTTGAGGAAGAGAAGTTTGAGGGGAGACCTCATGACTCTCTACAACTACCTGAAAGGACGTTGTAGAGAGGTTGGTGCTGGTCTCTTCTCACAGGTAATTAGCAATAGAACAAGAGGGAATGGCTTTAAACTGCAAGAGGGGAGGTTTAGACTGGATATTAGGAGAAAATTTTTCACAGACAGAGTGGTCAGACACTGGAATAGGCTGCCCAGGGAGGTGGTGGAGTCACCATCCCTGGCTCCGAGGAGGAGGATAGTGGTGGATGGACCCTTCTGAAAGCACCGAAAACCCACGGCACAACCGCAAAATGAGAAGGCAAAAGCCCAGGGAAGAGGGAACACTTCAAGTCGCCTCCCCCGTGAGCAGGAAGAACGAGCTGCAAATGAGAGCAACGGGGACTCAGAGTGGGCAGAGACTGGAGTGACGACACCCAACGCCCTCATGTACAAGAGCAGCCCCCAGGGAGCGCAAGCGACCAGGAGCACGATGAACAGGGCGGGTAAACAGGGCGTGGCATGTCAGAAAGGTGAGGCACGACAGTTTGCACGGCAGTTTGCACAGGCAGGGCGAGCGGACAGGGGACGGTACATCTCCGGCGTCTAGATCTTATCTGAACTTCTTATCGTCCTCCACGAGTACACTGAACCATGGTCTCCACTCGCATCAAAACCACCACCAGAAAGAACCTGGTGACCCAGAGAGAGCTGCCACGCAAATATGCAGCAGTCCAGTTGCCGGACTGCAGGGAGTGCCTGAGCCCGTCAATCCTGCCGGAGGGAGCAGTGACAGCACCTGTGTGCACTGTGATCAGCTGGGTGACCTGCTCAGCCTGGTGGCGGAACTCAGAGAAGAAGTTGAAAGATTAAGAAGTATTAGGGAGTGTGAAAGGGAAATAGATTGGTGGAGTAGCACCTTAGCACCCCTGAAACAACAGGGGCAAATGGAGGCTCCAAAAGAGGCAGGAAATCCCTCATCCTCTTGTTATCAGGCAGAAGGAGGAGACCTAAGATATGGGGAGGCTGGAAACCGGTCCCCACTCAGGGAGGCAGAAAAATCCTCTCCTGACCTCCCCCACCCTCCATGGTGTCCCTTCAAAATAGATTTAGGGCCCTGGAACTTTTGAATGAAGCAGAGAAGGAGGAAGAAAATGAGACAAACAAGGAGAAAGACCAAGGTCCACCAAGGCCAGGTCATTCTAGACCAGGTATTAAAACCAGTTCTAAACAGAACACCTGAAGAGTCATTGTAGTGGGTGACTCCATTCTGAGGGGTGTCGAAGGCCCAATATGGAGACCAGATCCACTTCACAGGGAAATCTGCTGCCTCCCTGGGGCCCACATCAAGGTCCTCACGGCAAAACTCCCTACTCTAGTGAGACCCAAGGACTACTACGCTTTCTTGGTTTTTCAGGTAGGTAGCAATGACATTACCAGGAGAAGGCCTAAAGCAATGAAGAGAGATTTCAGGGCCTTGGGGAAACTGGTTAAGGGGTTGGGGGCACAAATTGTGTTCTCCTCCATCCCTTGAGTTGGGGGGATGGATGAAGAAGAATACTGGAGAACTCAACAGATGAACTTGTGGCTCCAAGACTGGTGTTAATGTCAGGGCTTCGGATTTTTCAATCATGGGTTGGTATACAAGATGCCAGATATTTTGGCATTGGATGGGAAGCACCTGTCCCAGAGGGGGAAAAGGATCTTGGGGCAGGAGTTAGCTGGGCTCACTGACAGAGCTTTAAACTAGATTTGAAGGGGGAAAGGGGCAAAATATCAGCCCATCTGAAGTGCATGTATACTAATACACACAGCATGGGTAACAAACAGGAGGAGCTTGAAGCCATGATGCAGCAGGAAAATTATGATATAGTGGCTCTCACAGAAACATGGTGGGATGTCTCCCACTACTGGAGTGTGCCAATTGATGGCTACAAGCTCTTTAGGAGGGATAGTCAAGGAAGCAGAGGTGGTGGGGTGGCGCTGTATGTTTGTTATGATTGCTTTGAGTACAAGTATAGTGAAGATGGGGTGGAGTGTCATTGCGTTAGAACCAGGGGGAAGGCCAACAGGGCAGATAATGTATTAGGAGTCTACTATAGGCCACCCACCCAGGACAGAGAGGTGGAAGAAATATTCTGTAGGCTTCTAGGTGAAATCTCACGATCACTTGCCCTTGTTCTTGTGGGAGACTTTAACTTCCCAGACATCTGCTGGAAATACAACACAGCAGAGCAGGACCAGTCCTGGAGATTCCTGGAATGTGTGGCAGATAACTTCCTGATGCAACTGGTGAGTGAACCAACCAGAGAAGGTGCCCTGCTGGATCTCCTCTTTGTGAACAGAGAAGGGATGGTGGATGATGTGGCGGTTGGAGGCCGACTAGGGCACAGCGATCACGACATAATAGAGTTCTCTATTCTTAGAGAGGCCAGGAGAGGGGGAAGCAGAACAGACATCCTGGACTTCCAAAGGGCTGACTTTGTCTTGTTTGGGCACCTGCTTGACAGGATCCCTTGGGAGACGGTACTGAAGGGTATAGGGATCAAGGAAGGCTGGGCACCTGTTAAGAAGAAAGTCTTAATGGCTCAAGATCAGGCTGTCCCCAGGTGCTGTAAGAGAAGCCGGTGGCAGAGAAGACCACCCTGGCTAAACAGGGAGCTTTGGCTGCAATTCAGGGAGAAAAGGATAGTTTACGGTCTTTGGAAGAAGGGGCTAGCCACTCACAATGATTACAAAGGTGCTGTGAGGCTATGCAGGGTGGAAATTAAGTCTAAAGCCCAGATGGAAATTAATCTGGCTTCAGCAATCAAGGACAACAAGAAATGTTTCTATAAGTATGTCAGCAACAAAAGAAAGACCAGGGAGAGTCTCCATCCCCTGTTAGACGGAGGACGAAACATGATAACAAGTGATGAGGAAAAGGTTGAGGTGCTTAATGCCTTCTTTTCCTCAGTCTTTAATAAAAAGACTAGTTGTACTGAGGGAATCCAGCCTCCTCAGCCAGAAGACAGAGACTGGGAGAATGACCCCACCACATTCCAGGAGGAGATAGTCAAGTGACCTACTGCATTACATTGACATATACAAGTCTATGGGACCAGATATGATACACCCAAGGGTGATGAAGGAGCTGGCTGGGGTGCTCGCCAGGCTGCTTTCCTTCATTTACCAGCAGTCCTGGCTGACTGGGGAGGTCCCGACAGATTGCAAATTGGCCAGTGTGATGCTCATCTATAATAAGGGTTGGAAGGATGATCTGGGAAATTACAGGCCTGTCAGCTTGACTTCGGTGCCCCAGAAGCTGATGGAGCAGCTCATCCTGAGTACCATCATACAACATATGTGGGACAACCAGATGATCAGGCCCAGTCAGCATGGGTTTATGAAAGGCAGGTCCTGCTTGACAAACCTGATCTCTTTCTACAACAGGACGACCTGCTTATTGGATGAGGGAAAGGCTGTGGATGTTGTCTACCTTGACTTCAGTAAGCTCTTTGACACCTTTTCCCACAGCATTCTCCTGGCGAAACTGGCTGCTCGTGGCTTGGATGGGCACACACTTTGCTGGGTAAAAAACTGGCTGGAAGGCCGGGCCCAAAGAGTTGTGGTGAACGGAGTTAAGTCCAGTTGGTGGCCGGTCATGAGTGGTGTCCCCCAGGGCTCGGTTTTCGGCCACTCCTGTTTGACATCTTTACTGATGATCTAGATGAGGGGATCGAGTGCACCCTCAGTAAGTTTGCAGATGACACCGAGTTGGGTTGGAGTGTTGATCTGCTCAAGGGTAGGGAGGCACTGCAGAGAGACCTGGACAGGCTGGAGCAATGGGCTGAGGCCAACTGTAGGGTTTCAATAAGGCCAAATGCCGGGTGCTGCACTTGGGCCACAACAACCCCCAGCAGCGCTACAGGCTTGGGGAGGAGTGGCTGGAGAGCTGCCAGTCAGAGAGGGACCTGGCGGTGTTGATTGACAGCTGGCTGAACATGAGCCAGCAGTGTGCCCAGGTGGCCAAGAAGACCAATGGCATCCTGGCTTGCATCAGAAAGAGCGTGGCCAGCAGGGACAGGGAAGTGATCTTACCCCTGTACTCAGCACTGATGAGGCCACACCTCGATTCCTGTGTTCAGTTTTGGGCCCCTCACTACAAAAAGGACATTGAATGACTCGAGCGTGTCCAGAGAATGGCAACGAAGTTAGTGAAGGGTCTGGAGTACAGGTTGTACGAGGATCGGCTGAGGGAACTGGGGTTGTTTAGTCTGGAGAAGAGCAGGCTGAGGGGAGACCTCATTGCCCTCTACAGCTGTCTGAAAGGAGGTTGCAGAGAGCTGGGGATGAGTCTCTTTAACCAAGTAATAAGCAATAGGACAAGAGGGAATGGCCTCAAGTTGCACCAGGGAAGGTTTAGACTAGATGTCAGGAAGTATTTCTTTACAGAACGGGTTATTAGGCGTTAGAATGGGCTGCCCAGGGAGGTGTTGGAGTCCCCATCCCTGGAGGTGTTTAAGAGTAGGGTTGACATAACGCTGAGGGATATGGTGTAGATGGAAACTGGCAGTGTTAGGTTAACAGTTGGACTGGATGATCTTCAAGGTCTTTTCCAACATAGACAATTCTGTGATTCTGTGATTCTGTGTTTAAGGGTCGTTTGGATGAGATTTTGGGGGATATGGTGTAGGGAAGAACTTTGTAGAGTAAGACTGATGGTTGGACTCGATGATTCCAAGGGTCTTTTCCAACCTGAATGATTCTGTGATTGTGAAAGACTTTGATTCTTTTTGGTTTGTTTTGTTATGTTATTAACAGTGTTATTACAATTAACATTGACTGTGATATTTTAAAGGGACTGATTCTCCCATTTGCAAAAGCTGTACTTAAATCTTCCTCTCCTTCATACATGTATGTATATTATTACAATGTGCTGACAGAGAGCTGAAGCATAGTGCTTTTGTGAATGTCAGAACTGTATTCAGCATACTAATGTGTTAAGTGAGCATTTTGATAATGCAAAAATTGTTAAAAGGATTCTAACAGTACAAGATGAAGAAAGCTTTAAAATAGGTTTTAAGCCATCTCATGATTATAAGGAAGGTAACATGTAACCTGTTTCTGTTCAGATAGTGATAAAGTTGTAAAGCACAATGGTGAACAATAACTGCATTTTTCATGCTATTTGTATCAACAGAAAATGAGCATAATAAACTGAAAGACAATTGCATTAAAAACCAGTGTTACCTTCTTGTTCTTTTAAAAGTCTGACACCATCAGTAGCTCAAGACAGAGAATTACGCTCACTTTGGCTCAGGTGAAAGGATTGGCTACCTTTCCCCTCCTCCCCAAAACACAAAACTGGGAAATAAGAGATGTCCTGAAGAAGAGTCCTGAAGGAGACAACAGTGAGACCAAGAGCAAAAATGAGATGTAGATGAAGATGAAGATAGTATAGAGTTTACAGAGTGTTAGCCAAGTTATTAAACTTTTTCCTCAACTAATTCCCCACCACTAACACAAACTGCAATATTTTTTCCAAGGCAGACTCCATACTGCTTGCAACTAGCCCTTCCTCTCACATTTCTAGTTTCTAGTGTCCACAACATTTTTTTCTAATTTACATATTTTCTATCGATTAAATTATGAGATTGCAACAAATACAGCATATGAGACTGCTAAACAGTTAATGCACTGTATTTAAAAGCAAAGATTTTGCAATAGCTGGTATGTCAATTGCAAGAGATTCAACAGCTAACATTTTGCATGTGACATACCTTCCCAAATGACCTCTGAATACCAGCTCTATTTTGTTCTGTGGAACTCTAAAACACAGCAAAATGTCTCCAGCTTTTCTCTGGAAACAAGTAACTGCACGCTGTTCTTTAGGGTAGATTTGACTCTCTTCCTTTAACTGACATTAAAGATTAAAAACTCCATGGAAGTCAATAGAGTGACACTGGTGCACAAATGCTGTGAACAGAAGAGAAACTGGGCCATGTTTTGTGTTTTGCATAGTGATCTGACATTTGAGAGTTGGTATTTCTCGTTGAAATACCTTCAGAAAAGGAATTTCCTTGGTGGTTTTCATTACCACAATAAAGCACAGAGCTGATCTGCAAGGCAGTGAAGTCCAGTTAAGGAGAACTATAAACAAGTGGAGAGGTCAGTTTTCTGGACTTCAGGGAGAGCACACAGAGAAGAGACCTTCTAAAGGCACCATGGAAAATATACTTCCTCCTCCATAAAGGGAATTTTATTTGAAGAAAAAAACAGTTATTGATTATTTTTTATCTTGATACATAAAAGTTAAAAACCATTAGCAGCATACTCTCTTATGCAAGAAAATGAGATTTGTTCTTTTCCAGAAAGAGCATGCTGAGTATTTTTGCATCTTCAGTGATAAAAATATTTCCATATTGTTATAATACATAGACATAAATTATTTGAGACTGTCTTAACAAACCTTGAAAAAAATTAAGCCTGTTTTGAGAAGGATGACAATCGTCCTCAGTAATTTTGAGTACTGTTCTGTTTTTGAAGGGAAGGAGGGGGCAGCTGTTCCTGGGAAATGGCTGTCTGAGTTCAGTTAATGACTCTACATAACCAGCAAGAGCTTACTTTATTAACTAGCAGTAACATTTCCCACGCCTTCAATTAACACTGGTTTTACTTAATCTAATATTAGTTAAGACATGATATGATCAGAAAACATCATTGCCAGCCAAGTGCTCCTCAAACACAACTGATTTATCTCTTTGGCACCTCATTAAAATGCAAAATATATTGAAATTGATTTTCAGCACTTTCAGGCAGGAATGTTTGTAATAATGTTAATTTGCAAATTTCCTCTTTTTTATATATATTCTGTATGCTGTGGTTGCCATGTTCAGCCTGAGGCTATTTGTATTGTGCAGACAGAAAATGAACAGGGAACATTTATCTCTCATATCTTTCCGAGGAACCTGAGGCGCATGAAGATATTTGTGCTGTAACAGGCATAGTCAATCTCCTTCACTCCCTTTAGTCACTATATATCAACAGCAAACTCCCAGCTACTCTTGCTGCAGCAATTAACCTGCCAGGGCTTTCTGCTGTCAGACTCAGTAATAATAAACTCCCCCCAGTGAGAGATAGAGCTATAGATCCTCACCCTGCAACTTCCACAGTGGGTGAATTATTCAGAATCAGCATGATTAAAGAGATGACATGGTATTAGTTAAAAAGACACACTTTTTTTCTTCCTGACTGAGGTTTAAACCTATTAAGGAATAACAGTAGAAGAAAAGGGGTCTTTATCATCTGTCCATAGGTCTTAGAAAAGCGATTTCTAGAAAAGTTGTTTATAATGCCTATCATTTTGAAAGTTCAAGGATAAAAATGTAAATATCAAAAAGGTTGGCATAATTAAATCACAAAGTGTCTGTAAATCCAAGAACCAAAAAATCAGAGTAAAAAACCATTCAGAACACAAAAACAAAGGTAGTAATTGGGAAAAAAAATTGTTACATTGAAACTGCTTTTTTAAAGGTAACCTCACTATTTTTAATTTTTAGTCAATGTTATTGTATAGAACATTTTAAGATGTATACTCTGACAGATATATTGAGAAATATGAAGGGTGTCCCTTATTTATATTTTCCCGTTAAAAAAAAAAAAAAAAAGGAAAAAAGAAAAGAGCAGCATTATTATAAATGGTGTAATATGTTGCAAACAAATAAATTGTTTACATTCCCCAGTGCAAGGGCAGCAGTGTGATGTTATACATGCATAACAAGTGAGTTTACTGAAACAAAGTCATGGAAAAATGAATTTAGGTTACAGACTTCTAGTCCCATTAAAATCACAATTCATTTGCCAATCTCAGTTTACTCAGCCACTCGATAACACATTTTTAACTAACTGCTCCTAGTGATTCCCAGGGGAATGATGTCTCTAAAATGCAGGACTGGGGATGCATGTTAGAAGTGATGTTAAATGCAGTCACATTCATATTCTATGACTACTAAATCTATGTGAAGTTATATTCTTTGTCATGTTCATCTAAATTAAATGGAACTAATCTGTTGATAGAGAAGAATAGAGACAAATAAGAACCACTTTTTAGTTTATCCAGACCTTCAATACAGGTATGAATGCATAAGCATGTATTCCAAACTAATCCATTTTTCCTATCATTAGACCAGGCAAATGGTTATTGAATGCAGGTGGACAAACCACATACAGACAAAACTAACATCTTCCCTGCAGGATGCTGGTCAAAGAAAATATAACCTTATAAATCACAGAAATGTTTAAACTTGTTTGAAAAAAAATAAACTTCTTGAAATTCAGTGTAGGAGGAAGTATTCATTTACCCCTCTTCAAAATAGTTGCTTAATCACTTCCACATATAAAAATAAATTAACTGCTGGTTGTCATAGAAAGGAGGACGAATTTCACAGTACAGCACTCTACTGTGCTGATGGTACAAAGCAATGTTCTAAATTCTGTGTTCTGTCTTTGCATCATATGTGATTGTTCATGGAACTCATCCGAATCGGTCTTTTAAAGCATAGAAGTCTACATAACAGAGAATTCAAACAGTTATAAGCTGTGTTTTGTGTTTACAAAAGGAGAAAGTAGAGAAAATATCATGGATTCCGTATAACAACTTCAAATCTAAAATGTAGTTTTACCAACCTAAATTTTTGGTTTTTTGTTAGCCAGAACTAAAAAGATCTCAAACCTTTAACTCCTATACACCTCATATTACCACTGAAAATATTCACTCTGCTTTTTATTAGGAACAATTTGGATTTCTCCCTTTTGCTACACTGGCTTATCCAGTAGTTTTGACATTTCATGGAGTTGAGGCACTACAAACATCATTAAGACTTTATGTGCTCACAGGATCAAAGCTTTTGATAGATTTCTTTTCAAGAAACTGATCATCACCAAACTTTCAAAACTGAACTCTAAAAGCTAGACCATCAAATAAGGAAAACATTAGTATTAAAAAACTACTTTAACAAAAAGCCATGACCGTATTTTACCATCATATTTTAGATGGCCAGATGATGAACATTTAGAAATTATATTTATTGTTGGTTTAAGAGATTTTGTTGGGAACTTTGTTTCTCAGTTAGCTCTGAAGAGAAGGGCAAAGACTTCCAAATTTCTACACTTTAAATTCATATTTAGGTATCTAAACAAATGGCCAAGTTTTCAGATGTGCTGCTCTTGCTACTGCTTCCATTGAAAATGCTTAACATTACTGAAATCTGCAGTATGTCTGAAAATCAGGCTATGTATAAGTGCCAAGTATAGAATGTAAGATATTATCATCACTACTCAGAATGCATATTGGGTAAGAGCCAATAGTCTTCTCTTATGCTGAACAGTAATATATTTGTCATTTTTAAAGGGTCTACTACAAACTTTACTGTGCTACTCATTATGCATAAATATGGCAGAACCCAACACCTTTGTCTTTTTGCATTGTTTGTTCTTACTGCTGCCCTTTAAAAATATCATCTGTCCACCTTTCCCTTCAAGAGTTTCTATTTTTAATATCTTTTAGTCTGCAGACAACCAAAAACAGAGTCAATGTGAGGACTGTAATTCTGAAGCTTTTCCCACTGTGTTAAAAGTGACAATCATAATCTAGACCAATTAGTTTTGTACATGTTAATATAACATCAATAACATATTACAATAAAATGTCTATAAAATATTTAACATTGATAAGAACAATAATGCATACTTTCATGTCCATGGTTAAACAAACTTTGCTTTGTTAATCCTCTAAACTTTGTCTGTATTCATTAGACAGAGACAGGAATTTTAAAGAACCCAATTCTTCCTACCAGAGTAAACGATGAGTTTTAACATGTGATGAGTTATTTCTGTGATGTCATATAACTTTGCTTTCCTATTGCCTGTAGAGAGTGCCTAGACAACTAGTACAGACTAGATATTTAAGTTTAGAATGAGAAATCTTGCTTTATGCAACATAAGAGCACATATTTTGTACAACTTCTGCGTTTGTCCAGCTTTGAGAAGGAGATTAGAGCAGATGACCTCCACAGGTCCTGTCACACCTAATTGTTTCTATGATTCTAAGTTTGTTGTTTCCAAGTCATTTAGGTTGTCTTAACAGCTGGCTAGCCCTCTCCGATCCTGAGAACTTCATCTTCAGTCCTCTTTTTCTGCACAAAAAAAATATTGCTGCCTCTCTGAGCCTTCCTCAGATTACATTCCCTTCTATCAACCTTCTACTTAGTTTTTTTTGTTCTAGACATTTTTACCTTCTACAAATTCCAGAACTGTCTAAAGAGAAAACCAATTCTCTATAGTATAACTTCTATTAAATAAAAAATAGAAGTGTTAACATTAACTATTTCCTCTGCAGTTTGCTGTGACTATGCTAATAGCCTTGTGTACAATAGCATATAAACTGCTTAGTGCCTTCTCTGATACAACTGATTTTTTTTTTCATTTCATGGAAGAAATTTGTAATAGCAACCATAACTCATAAATTTAGTTAGAGAGATGCCCAAATCTTCATATTTCCCATTGATGAAAAAATAGTAATGTAAGATACAGGGCAAATATTGTCATGTACCATGCAGAATTTTTGTATTCCTGTCCCAGAAAAAGAAATCAGTTTTAGTATTCCTATCCCAGAAAATGAAATTATTTTCTTCTAACACAGCCTCAAAGTTTCAGCAAGTTTAAATTCCTCAGTGTTCCAGGTAGGCTGACAAACCCAGAATGCTCCCACTCTGGAAGAGATTGATTTTGACTTCCTGTGAAAACTTTGTTTTCCATGAAGGAGGTGTCAAAGTGTATCTGGAGCTATCTGACTGGTGCTGTCTGACAGATAAATGGTTCATTTCATTCACTGACACAGATTAGATTCTGAGATTTTTCATCTCTCGAAGCTGCAAGTTGGATTCTTGTATTTCCCAACTAATAAAATATGAGAGGTAGCTTTGGACCTACTAATGTGTTCCCTTTGGAAATGCAGAACAGTGGTTGCCCTATATTATGATATGATTAAGCTTTTCCTGGAAAAGGTGTCTCAAAATTAACAGTTAAAATTGATACTTGGTATTGCTTTGTTGAAAAGGGATAAACAACAATATTTCTTGAATTTGGGATTAAGGAAATAAAATGTACTGCTTTTCTGTAAACAAAGTATTGTATTACTTCTTGGCCATTGCTGAAATGAACAGTTATGACTTTTATTTTTTGAGGGTTGGAGGACATTTTCTTTACTTTGAAATTTCTCAACAAGGGATATAAAGGTTCTCTAATTCTAAACGCAATTAATCATGTTATTACTTTAAAGTATCAATGCTTTTGTATTTCAAGATCATTTTTCAGAGTTCTTAATTCTTCCTTTTAACACATACTGTAAGCTTACTGACAGCAATTTCAAAAAATTTGTTCTATCTATTTTACAATTCCCCATTATGTGTATTGTTTGTTCTTTTTGAAGTAGCTTTGAATTTATTTAGCAGTTGCAGTCCTCACACTCCTTTCAGGCTTATTATCATCACACTTCTCTCTATTCAATATTATCAACACCATCCCACTCATCACAATACCGCCTGAATCAAAGGCAACTTGTTTCTTGTTGGTGGAAGCTTTGAATGAATAATTCATCTGGAAGAGCCTTCTATGTTGTACATTTCCAGAAGACAGAGCAATTCTCTTGTCAATCACGTGTCTCTGTCAGTACTAAGTTCCATACAGTATGTGTTCCAACTGTACAGGGGATGACAAGCAGATGAGATTACCAACTGTGTTAATCCTGGCCATGCTTTTAGCTTTTCTTTGACAGAACATTCAAATTCAAGTCTCACTTTAACACTGCATTGAAAAACCAGTGTCAAATTTTCCTCTCTGTTCTCACCAATACAGTTTAGTTGAAAGCTTTTACATATATTGCAACCTAACTGGTCGCAAGCCACAGTTACTTATCTACAGCGAGTTACATTTAATTTTGAGTCCTGAACCCCCAGTCTTCTAATGCCTAGACAGACTGGGTGTGGGCCTCAGTCTGGCTCACTATGAAGCCAAAGCTCCAACCAATAGTGTAGAACTCATACGTGGAGCCCTCTAGGCCTAAATATATGCCTGTTGCCACAAGTTGCACTGAAGTGTAAACCCATAGAGGATGGACTCCTTGTCATTTCTCTGAAGAATAATCTTCAGAGGACTAGTTGTTACTAACTGGTCATGCATTACAACCAGAAGCATAAAATAATTGGAAGAGAAGGATACACTAAGGATGTTTCACTCTGAAACAAACACAAACATAGGGGGAGATAAGATGTGGCACTTCAGATATGGAGGAGATTAACATATTAGATTCTGAAAGTAGAGATTTTAAAAGTACCTGTTTTCTTTTCTGTTTAAAATCTTTTCATTTTATTTTTAAACTGAGCTTTGACAACATGACAGGTGTATGGCTAATACACCAAGGAAAATTTGAGTGACTGGCATTAACTAGGTATGACTCTCTGTTCCCATCCACTGAAGATGTTTGTGAGTAAAAGGTTCTATCTGTATTAGCAAGCGGTGCAGCATTATGGCAGTAACTCTACAACAAGGATCCAATATCCACATATAAATGTTTTGAAGGGAATTGCTTCAGATTAGCTATAGTCTCTTTCTGTGAAATGATGAGTCAGTAGTACTTAGAGCATATTGGGCATGCTTCTGATTTGGCTTTGCAGAAAAGTAACACAGTTCACATAGTCCAAGACTGAAACAAAGTCAGTGGAAAGATTAGATCTGTTTTAAAACCATGCTCATGTTCTGAACTAAAATCCTACAAAGCTACTAGTTCTGAGAGTATAAACCTTAAAAGAAGGTGCAGGGTTAAAGGTAAAGAACAGATCTAAGACTCTAAAGATTAATGAGGATGGAGAAACTGCCAACCCTTTTTTTTTTCCTCTGCTATTTATGAATTCATAACATAAGATTAATAGCTATGGAATTGTTGCTTACCTCTACAGGAGGTAACATGTCATCATCTAGAAATAAATGAATCCTCCAACTAAAGAAATACATCATTGTGTGTGTATGTGTAGTAATATTGGTCACCTCACAAACAGGGACGTAGACAAAGCAGAGACATTTAATGCCTTCTTTGACTCTGTCTTTAACACTGATACCTGGGACACTCAGAGTCCCATGTTGGAAGGCTGTCACTGGGGAGATGATAAAATCCCAGCCAACTCTGAAGTTGTTGGAAACTTGCTGCTCCAGCTGGATGCACTGTAAAACTATGGGGCCTAATGGGATTCATTCCAGGGTACTGAAAGAGCTGGCTTATGTCATCCTGGGACCTCTTTCCATTGTTTTTCAATGGTCTTGGAGGCCTGGAGAGGTCCTAGTCAACTGGAAGTTGGCAAATGTTATCTCACTTTCCAAGAAGAGGAAGAAGGAAGACCTTGGTAATTACAGGCCTGTCAGTCTCACTTCAGTGCCTTGTAAAATGATGGAGAAGGTTATTCTGGGAGTTATTGAAAAATACTTGAGAGACAACGTAGTCATTGGTCATTGCCAGAATGGGTTCATGAGGGCAAAGTCCTGCTTAATCAACTGAATTTTCTTTTATGGCAAGGCCACCCATCTAGTCAACCAAGGGAAGCCAGTAGATATTTTGGATTTTAGCAAAGCTTTTGATACTGTCTCTCACAGTATCATTCTGGACAAAATATCCAGCACACAGACAAGTCCATAATATGTTGACTCACGGGTTGGGCTCAAAGAGTTATAGTAAACCGGATTATATAATTTTGGTGGCCAGTGGGGTTCCCCAGGGCTCAATTTCAGGGTCAGTGCTCTTTAATGTTTTTATAAATGATCTGGATGCAAGAATCAAATGTAAATTAAGTAAGATTGTCAATGATACTAAACCAGAAAGAGCTATGGACTCCCTTGAAGGTAGAGAGGCCTTACAGAGACATCTGGATAAACTATAGATCTGAACAATCACCAACCACATAAAATTTAACAAGAGCACATGCCGGATTCTTCACCTGGGACTGGGCATTCCTGATTATACATACAAACTGGGGGACAAGAGGCTGGAGTGCAGCCCCACAGAAAGAGATCTGGGGTTTTGGGTTGATGGCAAGTTGAATGTGAATCAACAGTGTTCCCTGGAAGCCAAAAGGGCCAACCATGTCCTGCGGTGCACCAAGCACACCATGGCCAGCTGGTCAAGGGAGGTGACTGTCCCACTCTACACTGCACTGGTGTGGCCCCACCTCGAATACAGTGTGCAGTTTTGGGCTCTTCAGTATGAGAAGGAGATCAAACTATTAGAGTGTGTCCAGAAGAGGGTGACTGTGGTGGTTTAGGTCCTGCCGGGGTCTGAGACCACGCGGCCACTGTCCCTCCCCCACAAAGGGAGTGAAATACAAAGCCACGGGGCTGAGATAAGGAGAGGTTTAATGCAACAGTGCAACAGCAACAAGATAAACAACAACAATAACAATAACAGTAATAACAATGAACAGAGCAAGATACGTACCGATACAGCAGTGACAGCAGAGAGATCACATAACACACGCGCTCACTGATTCTCCCGCGCTCCCATGCTTGGGTTCCAGGAAGTGACATCAGCATGGTATTGAATAACCCAGCTAGAGCTTCCCCCCACTGCTGGGGAAACTTAACCCTATCCTAGCTAAACCAGGACATAATCCACCCCTTTATTCTATACCATCTGCGTCACATCCAGCTGTCATTTAGCAATTAACAATAAGAAAGAAAAATTAATAAAAGCACAGTATAATTCATGGTGTATTTTCACCCACAATCAAGTCCCCTTGTGGTACGCATCGGACCTCTCCATCATTCTGCATCACCCACCAGGTGCACCCAAATCCTTGATCAAAAGCAATCCCATGGATGGGTTTGCCTTTGCCCAGCGCAGGACTAGCCCAGACCATTTTTCCCAGCAGATCCCTCATGCGCACCACAGGGACTTTATCCCTGCTACTACACGTGGAAGTTTTGACTGAGCCAGGCAAGCTCGATTGGCAGATCCTCTTGTGTTGACTAACCAAGTGGCCTTTGTCAGATGTGTGTCCCAATGTTTGAAGGTTCCACCCCCCATTGCTCTCAATGTAGTTTTTAACAGTCCATTGTAATGCTCGATCTTCCCGGAGGCTGGTGCGTGGTAGGGGATGTGGTAGACCCACTCGATGCCATGTTCTTCTGCCCAGGCATCTATGAGGTTATTTCAGAAGTGAGTACCATTGTCTGACTCAATCCTTTCTGGGGTGCCATGTTGCCACAGGACTCAGTCTTCAAGGCCCAGGATGGTGTTCCAGGCAGTGGCGTGGGACACTGGATAAGTTTCGAGCCATCCAGTGGTTGCTTCCACCATTGTGAGCACATGGCGGTTGCCTTGGCGGGTCTGTGGCAGTGTGATGTAGTCGATCTGCCAGGCCTCTCCATATTTATATTCCATCCATCGATCTTCATTCCGCTGGGGCTTCACCCATTTGGCTTGTTTGACTGCAGCACACGTCTCACATCCATGGATGATCTCTGTGATGGTGTCAATGGTGAGGTCCACCCCTCGATCTCAAGCCCACCTATATGTTGCGTCTCTGCCTTGGTGGCCCAAGGTCTCATGGGCCCACCGGGCTATGAACAGTTCACGTTTATGTTGCCAGTCCAAGTCTACCCAAGCCACTTCGATCTTAGCAGCCTGGTCTGCCTGCTGGTTGTGTTGATGTTCATCAGTGGCCCGACTCTTGGGTATATGGGCATCCACATGGTGCACCTTCACAACGAGGTTCTCCACCCGGGCTGCAATATCCTGCCATAGTTCAGCGGCCCCAACGGGTCTGCCCTTGCGTTGCCAGTTGCTCTGTTTCCATTGCTACAACCACATCCACAGGGCACTTGCCACCACCCACAAGTTAGTGTAGAGATAGAGCCTCGGCCACTTTTCTCGCTCAGCAATCTCCAAAGTCAATTGGGTGGCTTTCAGCTCTGTGAACTGGCTCAATTCACCTCGTCCCTCAACAGCTTCAGAGGTTTGTCATGTGGGATGCCACACCGCAGCCTTCCATCTTCAATGTTTTCCCACAATGTGACAAGACCCATCAGTGAACAGGGCATATTGCTTCTCCTCCTCTGGCAGCTTGTTATATGATGGGGCCTCCTCAACACGTGTCACCTCCTGTTCTGGTGACATCCCAGAATCTTTGGTCTCTGGCCAGTTTATGATCACTTCCACCAATCCTGGGTGGTCAAGGTTCCCTATTCAAGCCCGTTGTGTTATCAACGCAACCCATTTACTCCATGTGGCATCTGTTGCATGATGTGTGGAGGAAACCTTTCCTTTGAACATCCATCCCAGCACCAGCAGCCAGGGTGCCAGGAGGAGCTGTGTCTCAGTGCCGACCACTTCTGAGGCAACTCGAACTCCTTCGTACGCTGCCAGTATCTCCTTCTCAGTCAGTGTATAGTTAGCTTCAGAGCTTTTGTATCCCCGGCTCCAAAAGCCCAGAGGTCAGCCTCAGGATTCCCCATGTGCTCTCTGCCAAAGGCTCCAGGAAGGGCCATTCTCCCCCTCTGCGGTTTAGAGCACGTTCTTAATCTCCTGCTCTGCCCGGACTGGCCCGAGGGCTACTGCCTGGGCAATCTCCTGCTTAATTTGTTCAAAGGCTTGTTGTTGCTCAGGGCCTCATTTAAACTTGTTCTTCTTGCGGGTTACGTGGTAGAGAGGGCTCACAATCAGGCTGTAGTTTGGGATGTGCATCCTCCAGAACCCCACAGTGCCCAGGAAAGATTGAGTCTCCTTTTTAGTGGTTGGTGGGGCCATGGCTGTTATCTTGTTTATCACCTCCATTGGGATGTGGCAACACCCATCTTGCCATTTTATTCCTAGGAACTGAATCTCCCTTCCCGGCCCCTTAACTTTCTGTCCTTTGATGGCAAAACCAGCCTTCAGGAGGATTTCAATTATCTTCTTTCCTTTTTCAAAGACTTCCTCAGCTATGTCCCCCCATAAAATGATATTGTCAATGAACTGCAGGTGTTCTGGAGCCCCACCTTTCTCCAGTGCAGTATGGACCAGTCTATGGCAAATGGTGGAGCTGTGGTTCCACCCCTGGGGCAATCGATTCCAGGTGTACTGGATACCCCTCCAACTGAACGCAAACTGTGGCCTGCACTCTGGTGCTATTGGGATGGAGAAGAACGGGTTAGCGATGTCAATTGTGGCGTACCACTTGGCTGCCTTCGACTCCAGCTCATACTGGAGCTCTAGCATGTCTGGCACTGCAGCACTCATCATTCAGGCCACGGTAGTCCACGGTCAGTCTCCATTCGCCATTAGGTTTTCTCACTGGCCACATAGGGCTGTTGAAAGGTGAATGAGTCTTGCTGATCACCTTCTGGCTTTCTAGTCGACCGATCAGCTGATGGATGGGGACCAGGGAATCTCAGTTAGTACGGTACTGCCGCCGGTGCACCATCTTGGTGGCAATTGGCACTTGCTGCTCTTCAACCTTAAGCAACCCCACCACCGAGGGGTCCTCTGAGAGGCTGGGTAAGGTGGACAATTGCTCGGTCTCCTCCAAGGCAGCTATACCAAAAGCCCACCGGTACTCTTTTGGGTCTTTAAAGTACCCTCTCCTGAGGTAATCTATACCTAGGATGCACGGGGCATCTGGGCCAGTCACAATGGGGTGCTTATGCCAGTCCTTCCCAGTTAAGCTTACTTCAGCCTCTAATAGGGTCAGCTGTTGGGATCCCCCTGTCACTCCGGAGATGCAGATGGGTTCAACCCCACTGTGGCTTGATGGCATCAGGGTGCACTGTGCGCCAGTATCTACGAAGGCCTTATATTCTTGTGGGTCTGATGTGCCAGGCCATTGGATCCACACCTTCCAGTAAATCCGACTACCCCTTTCCTCCACCTGGCTGGAGGCAGGGCCCCTCTAATCCTGCTCACCATCACTCACTTGTTCTAAGAGTGACTCCTGCAAGAATGACTTCCTGGTCCCCTCAAGAGGGTCAAGCATAATGTTGGCCATTCTATTCTGTCTGGGGGATTTCTGACTGCACACTGGAGCTGCATCTCTCTTGGAAGACTCCCCTTTCATGGTGGTCTTCCCTTTCAGCTGCTGTACTCGTGTAGCTAGGGCAGAAGTGGGCTGTCCATGCCACCTCCTCATGTTTTCCCCATGGTCGTGGAGGAAAAACCACAGGGTGCCCCGTGGTGTGTGTCTTCCCTGCCCTTCTCTTGGGTGGGGAAGTACCTGCTTCTAATGGCTGAGATATCGGCCCGTGCAGGTGGAATGTAGGACATGTCCTCTTCCACTTTTTGGAGCCTCTGAGACAGTTCCTCTACAGCTGAAACCCAGGCATGTTGGGAGGAAGGGAGATTTCCCTCACATTGCCGGAGCTGACTAATCACTTCGTCCACTGTCTGAGTCTGGGTGTCTCGCCACCAGGACGCTACTGCTAATGCTTTGGAATGTGTCTCTGGTCCACTTTGCAGGAACTTCCGCCACATCGACTGTGTACAAGGGGCCTAATCTGGATCCATTGGTGACCGGTCATCATTCAGATCACCATAAACCATGTCAAACACAGCCAATTCCCTGAGGTTTTGGATGCCTTTCTCCATGTTGGTCTACTTACCTAACCGACATAGAACATCCTCCTTGTAGGGGTGCCTCTCCCTCACACTGAGCAGGAGTCACCTCCAAAGGCTGAGGGTTTGAGCCTGTTTCCCTATTGCCTTGTCAATACCAGCCTGCTTGGATAAGATCCCAGCTGCTTGGCCTCTCTCCCCTCCAATTCAAAACCAGCAGCTCCACTATCCCAGCATCGGAGCAGCCAGGTGCAAATTTGCTCGCCTGGAAGGCGGCTGAAATCCTTCCGTATATCTCACAACTCACTCAGGGATAGAGATCGGATGATTACCTCCGGCTCTTCCTCCTGCTCTCGTGATGGGCCTGGTTCATCATCACCCTGTACACTGCGAAGGGATTTTTTGGTATATTTGGTTTTCCGTATCAGGGCGACTGATATTGGTACTGCTTGTCCCTGTGGCTCAGCTGCTGTGCTGGTGGAGGCGACTGGTACTGACACTGCTTGTTCCTCTGGCCCAGCTGCTGTACCAGTAAGTTCACTTTCAGATCCTGCAGCCCCTTCTCCCCCTTGAGGGCAGTGAACAGTGTTAAAGATGACACGGTAAGCATGGGCAAGACCCCAGCACATTGCAACGAGTTATGTCCCCCGGAGTTTGACAGATTGGCAGCACACCTTTTCCAAACACTTCACCAGTTTATCAGGACTCTGCATTTGTTCCGGAGTGAAATCCCAAAACATTGGGGGTGACCACTGGCCCAGGCACTTGCCCATCTTTTCCCACACACCTTGCCATTCATAACTATCTGCCCTCGGGGCAGGTTTCCGGGTGGTGCCATTATTGGAGAAGTACCACATGGCCCAAAACAAGATTTGGCAGACATTTAGAAAGAACAGTGTCGAAAGAACACTGGCCTGGATGCTCCAGGGATAGCTAAAAATCTCAAAAACCGAAAGGATCTCTTCCCCTGGCTCACCCATAGAGTGGGTGAGATCCCTAACAAAAGCCCAGGCAGCAAAACAAGACCCTTGACACATTTTCCACCGAGAACAAACACCAGCACTAGGAGCACACCATGGACATAGGGATTAATCCAGCCCCACCACGCAAGCAAATTAGCCAGCATTGCAAAAATTCCTTATCAAACAATACAAATAAAAACAGAAAAAATGTACCTAACACACCTTCTCCTTTTGTCCTTATTTCAGCCCTCTCGTGCCCCACGTTGGGTGCCAAAAGTTGTGGTGGTTTAGGTCCTGCCGGGGTCTGAGACCATGTGGCTGCTGCCCCTCCCCCACAAAGGGAGTGAAATACAAAGCCCTGGGGCTGAGATAAGGAAAGGTTTAATACAACAGTGCAACAACAACAAAACAAACAACAACAATAACAATATCAATAACAGTAATAACAATGAACAGAGCAAGATATGTACCGATACAGCAGTGACAGCAGAGAGATCGCATAACACACGCGTTCGCTGATTCTCCCGCGCTCCCGCGCTTGGGCACCAGGAGGTGACATCAGCATGGTATTGAATAACCCGGCTAGAGCTTCCCCCCACTGCTGGGGAAACTTAACCCTATCCTAGCTAAACCAGGACAGTGACCAAGATGGTAAAAGACCTTAAAGGCAAGAATTCCAAGGAGCAGCTGAGGTCACTTGTCTTGTCCAGCTCAGAGAAGAGAAGGCTGAGGACTGACCTCATCACAGTCTAAAAATTCCTCAAGGGGGGCTGCAGAGGAGAAGGTGCTGATCTCTCTCTGATGACCAGAAATAGGACATGAGAAAATGGAATGAAGCTGCATCAGGGGAAGTTCTGTCATCACAGAGTGCTGTCAGTCACTGGAACAAGCTCCCCACGGAAGTGTCGTGACACCAAGCCTGTCAGAGTTCAAGGGACATCTGGACAATGCTCTTAGTCATATGGTTTAGTTTTAGGTAGTCCTGCGAGGAACAGGGACTTGGACTCAATTACTTATATGTGTCCCTTTCAACTTGAGATTCTGTGATTCTAGGGTCACCAAATTGTTCAGTGCAGTTAGTCTATGCTCCGTGTCCTTTGGTGTTATCTGTGAACAGACATTTTAGTTATTTTAACCTTTCCATATTTACAGCCTTATGGCCAAGTGATGGTCTCTCAATCCTGGAAGGCACATACACCTTCACCTTGAAGAACCTCTTAACTAGCACAACACAAGGTAATAAAAACAAGTCAGTTGCAGAACTCAGAAAGTCTTAAGGCTTTCCCCTTGAAGCTCTTAGGTATCACATACAATGAAGAACTCATTTTCTATCAGTGATGTTGAAAGCAGTCCAGAGCTTACACACGTTCACTCCACTGAGAACAACAGACAGACCGAAAATCTGTAAATGTGGGAGTGCATATTTGCTCCAAAGTAGCCACTATTACTTTCAATTGCAGTAATAACATTATTTTAAAAAATAAATAAATAAATAAATAAATTGAAATATTTTAAAGATTTTGAATCCTACCTGTTTGTTTTGTAGTTACATGTATGCAGTGCTTCCACATGGAATATACGAATAAACAGGACATATTGGCACACACAACTCCTTATAGTGTCCTGATTCATGGAAACCCTCTATTCACACTTTTCTTCACTGAATGTACTTAAAACTTGTCATATTCTACATATTAAATGAAATATAAGCAAGTGTTTAGATATTCTTCTGAATGGGTGCTAGCAGTTGGAATCCAGCCTCCTCAGCCAGAAGACAGAGACTGGGAGAACGACCCCCCCCGTAATCCAGGAGACAGCCAGTGACCTACTGCATCACATAGACACACACAAGTCTATGGGACTGGATGGGATACACCCGAGGGTGCTCAAGGAGCTGGTTGGACTGCTCACCAAGCTGCTTTCCTTCATTTACCAGCAGTCCTGGCTGACCAGGGAGGTCCCGACAGATTGGAAATTGGCCAATGTGATGCCCATATACAAGAAGGGTCGGAAGGATGATCTGGGAAATTACAGGCCTGTCAGCTTGACTTCGGTGCCCCAGAAGCTGATGGAGCAGCTCATCCTGAGTACCATCACACAACACATGGGGGACAACCAGATGATCAGGCCCAGTCAGCATGGGTTTATGAAAGGCAGGTCCTGCTTGACAAACCTGATCTCCTTCTACAACAGGGCGACCTGCTTATTAGATGAGGGAAAGGCTGTGGATGTTATCTTCCTTGACTTCAGTAAGCTCTTTGACACCTTTTCCCACAGCATTCTCCTGGCGAAACTGGCTGCTCGTGGCTTGGATGGGCACACGCTTTGCTGGGTAAAAAACTGGCTGGAAGGCGGGGCCCAAAGAGTTGTGGTGAACAGAGTTAAGTCCAGTTGGTGGCCGGTCACGAGTGGTGACCCCCAGGGCTCGGTTTTGGGGCCACTCCTGTTTAACATCTTTATTGATGATCTAGACAAGGGGATCGAGTGCACCCTCAGTGAGTTTGCAGATGACACCAAGCTGGGTGGGAGTGTTGATCTGCTCGAGGGTAGGGAGGCTCTGCAGAGAGATCTGGACAGGCTGGAGCGATGGACTAAGGCCAACTGTAGGAGTTTCAATAAGGTCAAATGCCGGGTTCTGCACTTGGGCCACAACAACCCCCAGCAGCGCTACAGGCTTGGGGAGGAGTGGCTGGAGAGCTGCCAGTCAGAGAGGGACCTGGGGGTGTTGACTGACAGCTGGCTGAACATGAGCCAGCAGTGTGCCCAGGTGGCCAAGAAGGCCAATGGCATCCTGGCTTGCATCAGAAAGAGCGTGGCCAGCAGGGACAGGGAAGTGATCTTAGCCCTGTACTTACCACTGGTGAGGCCACACCTCGATTCCTGTGTTCAGTTTTGGGCCCCTCACTACAAAAAGGACATTGAATTACTCTAGCATGTCCAGAGAAGGGCAACGAAGCTGGTGAAGGGTCTGGAGCACAGGTTGTACGAGGATCGGCTGAGGGAACTGGGGTTGTTTAGTCTGGAGAAGAGCAGGCTGAGGGGAGACTTTATTATCCTTTACAACTACCCGAAAGGAGATTGCAGAAAGTGGGAATGAGTCTCTTTAATGAAGTAACAAGCAATAGGATAAGAGGGAATGGCCTCAAGTTGCACCAGGGAAGGTTTAGACTGGATATTAGGAAGCATTTCTTTACCGAACGGGTTGTTAGGCATTGGAATGGGCTGCCTAGAGTGGTGGTGGAATCCCCATCCCTGAAGGTGTTTAAGAGTCGGGTTGACAGAGTGCTTAGAGATCTGGTGTAGTTGGGAACTGTCAGTGTTAGGTTAACAGTTGGACTGGATGATCTTCAAGGTCCTTTCCAACCTAGAAGATTCTGTGATTCTGTGATTCAGTTCTATTAAAATCTTGTCCCTGTTTCCATTTCTGAGAATAGCAACATCAGTATCAATTAAATTGTATGTACAATTAAACATTTCTTTATTAGAATAAAGGATACAGTATCAGTTATCCTTTCAGCCATTAGAACAATACTGATTTATCTGAATGTCAGTGAACTCACAGTGTAACTAGAGTTGAATTACAAAGTCTATTCCCCTACTGCAAGACTTTCTGAAACTTTTCAAATTTCTTTATGTAAAAGTAGCTCAGAAATTTTAAGATAAAAATAGGGTAGTTCTTCTTTCAGTCTCCTATGGTCCGCATAATTTCCAAAACCAATGCTCATTTGGAAAAAGTAACAGATTTCTTCCAGTCCAGTGGTTTTGTTATGTGAAATGGCAGGCAGAAGTATTCCATAAGATCATGGAAAATTGAGCATCTGAATCTGAGTTGCTCACCTCAAAAATCAATAACTTAACCAAAGGATTCCTAATTTATTGGCAATAGTCTGTTCTGTTTATATACATTTCACTAATTTTACAATTCTATACTTGTAAAAAAATTTCATAAGAATTTGCTTAAGTTAGTATATCCTATATTTAGCATAGCTTTTGATGCAGTTGGGTGTTTCTGGTGAAAAATAATTCCATTGATAAACTTGCTACTTTTATCCCAAGCAAGAGAGAAGGCTGGTAGAAAAGCAAACTAAATGTTTTGAAACCTACTCTTGAGAACTCTCTGGCCTAAATAATGTCTGTATTATATACGATATAAGAAGATATAAGATATCTTCTCATTTATTATTCTTTATGCCAACTGATTGTTTCAAAAATACCTTGTTCCTTTGTGACTCAAAAGTGAATGGCTTCTCTTTTGTTCACTCTTTTCCTCCCTTGATGTTATCCAAATAGGATGCTGCTTGATGGTTATTCAAAGAATATGATGTGGAAATGGCTGAAATTATTTTTGACTACTTACTTTCTTCCACATGAATCCCTTCACCTATAAGCAGGAAAAAAAAATCATAACATTTCAATTGTGCCAGAGTATTACATATCTCCTTTGAGATATGTGTTTTCTTTATCTTTTTAACAGTTATTGTTTTATAGATAAAGCAAATTTGAAGACACCCTTGTTGTTAAGCAGATTTTTCCTTAATGGACGTATGTAAGTACAGCTATGTCTAAATGAAGGAGTCAGAATAGCTGGCTAATCATCTCAGCTGTACTACTGCTGAGTTGCTGCATAGCCTTGGGTCAGTCTCTAAACCTCCATGAACATTAATTTTATTCTCATTTCCTAAGAAGGGCCACAGCAAAGAGCTTTAAGATCAGATACTACAGTGACTGATGGTAAAGAGAGAAGATAGATATATAACAACTATGTTTGAACTTTTAAGTGGCAGTTAATTGATGTGTATTATTCATTAAGACAGATTATAATTACTTAAAAAACTGCTTTTCTCCAAGGTCTAAAACCAAGAATAGAATAGAAAATGAAATACTATTTAGGCACAAATACGGCAATTTATCAACACATTTAAGTGCTAATTTGTAAACCTTTCTTCTGATGCTCAAGCTTAGAGAGCCTTTTTGGAAAACTTCTTTTTTTAACTGATCTTGTGAAATATGTAAGAAGAAAATGCAACATGGGAAATATTTCTGTTCAAAAGAAAAGCTTTCATGCTGGAGTTTAAAAACATATTTTACAAAAAGGATGAATCTCCCAAATTCTAATCTGTGGTAAAAGTAATTTAAGAATATGGAAAAATACTTCTGATATTGTTAAATCACAATTTATTTTGCCTGAAATATTTGTAAATTTATACTCACTTTAAATATTATAAACCAAATTAGTTTTTAATTTATTCAAAATCTACTTCCCTTCCTATAGAGCCCAAACTTTCATTTTTTTTATACAACATAACATAATTCTTCTATTAAAACTTTGTTAAAAACATGCAGAATGGAGAATTAGTGTGCATTTATGTTAGAATGTGACAAAAAAATCAAAAACATGGTGTCTTTAATTTTATATGCAGTGCTTTTTTTTGTAGTACATTTGCAGAGAGAAACTTATCATTCTGGAATTATGATTTGTTCATAGAGAATATTGATGTCAACTTGTTGCTTTTTTACAATTACCTCCAAGTCATTAGAAAAAGTGTTTTAAAAGAGGGGCACAAAATTTAAAATGTATTAAATGCTCATGCTGCTGTAGAAGTTAATGAAAATATTTAACAATGTATAGTTATATGTCTTTTTTATATATATAATTCATGGACTTTTTTAATATATTTGTGTTGTAAAGTAGCTTCAAAAGATGTTTACGTTTAAATAAACAACCCTTCAAATTACTTGTACATAGGTAGCTTTTTCCACATTGTGACTATAGTGTTCATTACGAAAGGTTAAGAGCACTAGAGAAAGAAGCTTTCTATTTATCTGTAACATGGATATTATGTAGGTAATATAACTTTATGATTTATTGCACTGTTTTTTCCACTATCCAAGTTGTTTCGAGACCTATCTGACAAGAAATAAATGCATTTAATATGTAGAGTAATTAATGTGCACTAATTAACACATTGTAAAGAACCATTTAGAGACCAGTGTACACATGGCCCACCTGTGCAAAAGTCTGGT
Source organism: Strix aluco (assembly GCF_031877795.1). NCBI lineage: Eukaryota > Metazoa > Chordata > Aves > Strigiformes > Strigidae > Strix > Strix aluco. Next base: position 73,472,152 of record NC_133971.1, read on the forward strand.
TAAATTCAGAACATGTTTACATTGCCAACAGTCAGTTACTTCAAATTAGGATTGTTTCATTATTATTAAAATTAGAAAACACAGCTTCTAAACAAAACATGTGACACCCTAAATATAAGGAGTGTCTCGGAAGTATGTTTTTCTGAAACCACACCATGTCTACACAGACATAACAAACATTCCCAACAGCGCAAAAAAAGTAGTACCTTCATCCTGCTACAATACCTGACTCTCCAGGCAGGCTTTCAGCTTTTGTAAGAGCTTCCTGAGTGGAACAAATTTTACACATATACCTTGCAGCTAGTAGAGGATTAATGAAACATAGGTTTACACTGTTATTTCTCTTCTGACTTGTTTTCAATGACTAAAGTAATGAACTTTCTGAAAGCAATATACTGTAAATTGGTTGTTTTTCTCTCAGTTTGCAATTCACATTTATCTATGACAATGTCAGCAGTAACAAGCCTAATCACAACCACTAAACAATTTGTTTAATTCAGAAGACACTGGTGAGGCCACACCTCGATGACTGTGTTCAGTTTTGGGCCCCTCACTACAAAAAGGACATTGAATTACTCAACCATGTCCAGAGAAGGGCAACGAAACTGGTGAAGGTTCTGGAGCACATGTCTTATGAGGAGCAGCTGAGGGAACTGGGGTTGTTTAGTCTGGAGAAGAGGAGGCTGAGGGGAGACCTCATTGCCCTCTACAGCTGTCTGAAAGGAGGTTGCAGAGAGCTGGGGATGAGTCTCTTTAACCAAGTAATAAGTGATAGGACAAGAGGGAATGGCCTCAAGTTGCACCAGGGAAGGTTTAGACTAGATGTCAGGAAGTATTTCTTTACAGAACGGGTTATTAGGCGTTGGAATGGGCTGCCCAGGGAGGTGGTAGAGTCCCCATCCCTGGAGGTGTTTAAGAGTAGGGTTGACATAACGCTGAGGGATATGGTGTAGATGGAAACTGGCAGTGTTAGGTTAATGGTTGGACTGGATGATCTTCAAGGTCCTTTCCAACCTAGAAGATTCTGTGATTCTGCGAAGAGATGAAAGGTGGTTTTTTTCTCAAATACCAGAATTACATCCTATTCCTGCATGTTCTGAGCCACAGACCTCCAACAGGAGAACTGAAGATGCTCTGAAGGGACACCAATACTTGAGACTATTCACGTAAAAAAGAACTTAACCAAAAACCAAAGTTATCACCAGCCTGAGAAGAGTCGATGAGTTTCACCAGGAAAGATGAGAAGCTAAAATTCAGAGTCAGCTGATCACCCATGTGTTAAGGCTCCCTGTTTGTAGCAAATTGCTTTGGAGCGTCATGCAAGGCCAGACATTCATGTCAGCCATGGTCTGACTTTAGAAGCTGAGAAGCCAACACCAAGAGGTTATAAGAAAGACAGGGAATAAGTCAGTTTTGGGGGCAATGAATTAAAAATTAGCTGAGGCATTCATGAGAATACAAATTGAATGAATGAAATTAAATCAGCCATTTATTGTTGATAAATTTGAAAACCACTGTCATCAACTCATGGTATTCCTAAACTGTGTATTTGGGTTATCTTTCTCTCCTACAGAGTTTTTACAGAACTTCATCTGGAGATGAAAAGACATACGTTCAGTGAATCCTATATTAATTTTCTAATGAAGGGCAATAAATGCATTTAACAGAATTACTCTGCTTTGAGAGTTACTTCAGAACATGATAAAATAATTCTAGGGAGAGTAGTTCATTTCAGTGTACTTCAAGAAGATTTGGATAATACAAAGTTTCATTTTTAGAACAATCATGTTTTTAAAAATGCAAGAATATTCTGAGGTCAAATGTAACTGGTCTGTAATTTCCTCATATAGCTCTAGGTTCTTTCCCTAATAATTGGATTATGCTGGCCATTCTTCAGTCTTCAGGGATTTCTCCTGAACTAAGTAAATTGGAACAACATATGTTAAAGCTTTTTCAATTCCTCACTTTTTTTTAGCACTTTCTGAAGACTGATATCTAGCTCTGAGGACTAAATGCTTTTAAGGTCTTAATCTTCTCAATTTCTTTGCAGAAACCACATACTCTATATAATCTATATCAGTAATCTGAGTTATGATGACTGCTACTCTCCCAAAACATAATACAACATGTTTTTTTTTCTTTTTTCCCCCTATAAAGGACTTTTCCAGGTGGAAATTCTGTGAAATGAGCCCATGAGAAAGGAATAGTCTGGAGGTATTTCTACTATTGCAGAAGTTCTGGCTGGGGGTTCTGCACCATCTATCCCAGTGGTGGCCAATGCCTTCACCCAGAGAGGGCTGTTGAAGGGAGAGTCTGCAGTGCAGACCTCAGACTACAGGAAGGGCCTGGACCTTTCTCCTGGGGAAGGGACAGGCAGCAGATCTGCCTGCAAAAGGTACGCCCAGGCAGAGGACATTCTGTAGCCAGTGGCTGGGCTGCAGGAGGCAGTGAGAAGGCTGCGTAGCATCAGGGAGGCTGAGAAGGAGTTAGATAGTTGGTTCCAAGTGCAGTCTGCAGTGGACCCACAGCCAAGGGCCAAGCAGCCAAAAAGTCCCTCACCAGCATGCATGGAAGGGAAGGAGGCCAATAATGCAGAAGAATGGAAGCTTGCAAAGGCAAGGACCTGTAGGAGGAAGAGGCTTCCCCCAAAGCCTGAGGTGCCCCTGCAGAGCTGCTTCACTGCTCTGCAGACTGAAGAAGAAGGACCTGTCACATCAAGGTATGCTGGACCTGAGTAAGGCAGCCTGGTCTGCTTCCTGTATAACAACCAGTGCAAGTAGAAAAGGTCATGGGTGATAGTAGTAGGTGACTGTCTTCTGAGAGGTACAGAGCCATCTGTGTGCCAACATGATGCACTCTAGAGAGGTGTGCTGCTTACCGGGGGCTCATATCAGGGATGTCATTGAGAGACTACTGAGCATCATACAGTCCACTGACTGTTATCCGCTGCTGTTGTTTCATGTGGGCACCAGTGATACATGTGTGAGCAGTCTGAGGAGTATCAAGAAGGACTACAGAGCCCTGGGAGTGGCAGTAAGACTCTGGAGCACAGGGAGTTTTTTCATTAATCATCCTGGTCAAAAGGAAGGGGGATCTGAAAGGGCCAGGGCCAGTCAAATCTGACAAATCAACAAATAGTTATAGGACTGGTGTCACAGCCAGGGCTTCAACTACTTAGACCATGGGATTCGCTTTGAGAAACCTGGTCTACTGGGGGTTGGTGAGGTTCATCTGTCAGAGAAGGGGAAGAGCATCTTCAGCCATAGTCTTGTCAAGCTGCTGAAGAGGGCTTTAAAGTAAAGTTGCCAGGGAAGGGGAACCTCAATCTATTCCACCCCTACCATCTCAATGCAAGTGCCAGCAATAGATACCCAGAGTCTGGAGAGGGATCACAGGTCATCAGGAGAGCACCTGAGGAGCAGCACAAAGGAATTCCAGGCAGTAAATCAGCTTCATCGGGTCCCAACTTAAATGCCCCAATGTTGGGGTGGAAGGGGGGGAGTGAGTGGCTGTGCAGTGCTCAGTTGCCCTCTGAGCTCAAACCACAACAATCCTTTTTGGCGCCCAATGTGGAACAGAGGAATGTGAGACATGATAAGTATAGTGATTGGGAAAAGTAACTGACAAAACATGGACTGAACTCAACTAAGAAGAATGACCTTTGGAATTTCTGTTGTAAATGTGGAGAAGGGGTTTTTTTGTATGGTGGAGGGATGAGGGGTGGATTTTGTGTATTGCTTCTTGGTATGGTGATATTGTTATTTTTATTTTGGTGTGGGGAAGTTTTGGAGTTTTTTGTTTTGTTTTGTTTTGTTTTTTGTTAGTGTGTTCATGTAAATATTATCTTGTGTAGTGAATGTGTATTTTAATGACAATTTTTAAATATGTGAATCGCAGAGGTGAGCAGTAGAACGTTCTGGGTTTGAGTGAGTGGCAGGGGTTTTTGGTAGCAGGGGAGGGAGCTACAGCAGTGGCCCCTGTGAGAAGCTTCTTGAAGTTACCCTGGCTCCAAGTCGGACATGTCTTTGCACCAAGGTCAGGCCAATTAGCTGCATCTCTGCGATAACTTATTTAAGAAGGGGAATCTGGGATGAGGAGCTGGAGTTGTGAGGAGAAGTTGCAAGGAGAACATCTGTGTGAACACTGAAGTCAGTGGAAGAAAGGAGGAGGAAGGGGGGAGGTGCGTCAGAGCAGAGACTCCCCTGTATCCTGTGGTGAGATGGAAGGGCCGCCCCCCTCTGCCACCCATGGGGGTCTCCAGTGGAGCAGAGGCCTACCTGCAGCCTGTGGAGGACCCCAGACCAAAGCAGCTGACTGCACCTGAAGAAGGCTGGGACTCTGTGGGAAGAAGAAGCCCCTGCTGTTGTAGTTCGGTGCTGGGAGGATTGCAACACGCATCTAGGGAAATGTTGTGGCCCATGGGAGGGACTCATGTCAGAGTTGGTTTGTGGAGGACTGTCTCCTGTAAAAGGGGAACCATGCTGGAGCAGGAGAGGAATGGCAGAAGTTCTCCCTCACCCCAAGGTGGAAGAAGGGGCAAGACTGATGGCACCCTCCATTCCCTGCCCCCTGTGCTGCTGAGGAGAGGAAGTCACAAAAAGGAAGTCCACAGAGGGTGGAAGCAAGGACAGATAGCTTGGGAGGAATACAGAGAAATTGTTCAAACAGCCAGGGATCAGGTTAGGAAAGCTAAAACCCTAATAAAATTAAATCTCACCAGGGACATAAAGAGCAACAAGAAACGCTTCTACAGGTACATGAGTGATAAAGAAAAACTAGGGAAGATGTGGGCCCTCTCCAGAAGGAAACATGAGACTTGATTACCCAGGATGTTGAGAAGGCTGAGGTACTCACCAACTTCTTTGCTTCACTCTTCACTGGCAAGTGCTCGAGCCACACCACCCAAGTCACAGAAGACAAAGATGGGGACTGGAAGAATGAAGAACTGCCCTCTGTAAGAGATCAGGATCAAGACCATCTAAGTAATCTGAAGGTGTACAGGTCCATGGGACCTGATGAGATACATCCACAGGTCCTGAAAGAACTGGTAGATGAAGTGACTAAGACATTATCCATCATATCTGAGAAGTCATGGCAGTCCAGAGAAGTTCCTGCTGACTGGAAAAGGGGAAATATAACCCCCATTTTTAAAAAAGGAAAAAAGGAAGACCTGGGGAACTACAGACCAGTCAGCAAGATCATGAAGCAGATCTTCCTGGAAACTGTCCTAGGGCATATGGAAAATAAGGAGGTGATTGGTGACAGCCAGCATGGCTTCACTAAGGGCAAATCATGCCTGACAAATTTGGTGACCTTCTACAACAGGGTTACAGCATTAGTAGATAAGGGAAAAGCAACAGACATCATCTACCTCGACTTGTGCAAAGCATTTTACACTGTCACTCATGACATCATTGTCTCTACATTGGAGAGACATGGATTTCATGGATGCACTGCTCAGTGGATAAGGAATTGGCTGGATAGTTGCACTGAAAGAGTTGTGGTCAACAGCTCAGTACTGGGAACAAAGCTGTTTAACATCAGTGTCATGGACAGTGGATTGAGTGCACCCTCATCAAGTTCACTGCTGACACCAAGCTGTGTGGTGTGGTGGACATGCTGGAGGGAAGGGATGGCATCCAGAGGGACCTTGACAGTCTTGACAGGTGGACCCATGCAAACCTCAAGAAGTTCAACAAGGCCAAGTGCAAGGTCCTGCACATGGGTCGAGGCAATCCCATGTACAAATACAGGCTGGGCAATGAGCTGGTTGGGAGTAGTCCTGTAGAGATGGACTTGGGGGTGTTGGTTGCCAGGAAGCTCAGCATAACCTGGCAATGCACATTTGCAGCCCAGAAAGCCAACTGTTCCTCGGCTGCAGCAAGAGAAGTGTGGCCAGCAAGACAAGTGAAGTGATTCTCCCCCCCTACTCTGCTCTTGTGAGACCCCACCTGGAGTACTGCATCCAGCTCTGGGGCCCCCAACATAAAAAAGACTTGCACCTCTTGGAGCAAGTCCAGAGGAGGGCCATGATCAGAGGACTGGAGCACCTCTCCTATGAGGACAGGCTGAGAACACTGAGGTTGTTCAGCCTGGAGAAGAGAAGGACACCTTATAGCAGCCTTCCAGTACCTAAAGGGGGCCTACAGGAAAGATGAGGAGGGACTTTTTACAAGAACATGTAGTGATAGGACAAGGAGTAACTGTGTTAAACTGAGAGAGGGCAGATTTAGATTGGATACAAGGAAGAAATTATTCACTATGAGGGTGGTGAGACACTGGAACACATTGCCCAGAGAAGCTGCAGATGTCCCATCCCAGGAAATGTTCAAGGCCAGGTTAGACGAGGCTTTGAGTAACCTGACCTAATAGAAGGTGTCCCCGCCCATGTCAGGGGAGTTGTAACCAAGTGATATTTAAGGTCCCTTCCAACACAAACCATTCTGTGATTCTATGATACCATTTATTTATAGAATTTTATATTTGAAATATCTCAGGGTACCTGATAGGCGGTAGCTTTCAAGACACGTTAAAGTAGACACCTGCCCAGTATCTGGGGAATGCTTGCCCTGTGCCAGAGATTAGGAATGAATAGTTGTGAAACCTTCATGTAGGCTCTTTAACTTGTAAGAAAAACATTCTCACCCTGTGTATAATGTTCTGACTCTCACCCAGCCATCAGAAAAGGCTTTGCCTAAGCAACAGAAAAATTATGTTTCAATTATGTTTCTCTCCTAGACCGAAAATTTTGAAAAAATTAGTTTGAACAAAGCACAAAATGTTAAGATCCTAAATACGAATTAATTACTTAATTAAATATGACTTATAAACTTCCTATCAGGGAACAGCATTAGTTAGGTCCTCAACACTTTTGAAATATTTTAGTTTGTCCCATGTGAGCAATTTGAGTAATACCAAAGGAGTCTGGAAACTTTTATGGATTTTATCCTTCACAGACCTATGGATATTAACTGTAGTTAATGATTTCCCTCCAATAATATTATTTGCTCCCTTGAGATTAATTTATAACCAGGTGCTCTGATTTCACTGGTTTCTATTGAATTACTTTGTAGTGAAAGCAGAGTCAGAGCTAGATATTGTCATATATATTGAGTATATGTAGAAAATTTTTGGTTAATGTAGTTGGAATATTCATAATATTGGACTCAGAATATTAATACTGAATGTCTGTCCCTTTCTTATAGAGCTTTAAGGAAAAATTATGTCTATTAAAATACTGCCTGTTCTGTTGTTAGCAGTGTCATTTTATGCTACTGAACTTTTTGATGACTAAGTTTTCCTTAGATATTAAAAATACAAGGTAAGAGTAATTGCCTTTTTAGATTTTTAGTAGAAGACCATGATATGTTTATTTAGAAGGCTTCTGGTGGGTCCTGTACCCAAGAACATTACTCCTTTTCACCCATGGACCTCTCACCTTTTCCTGTCCCCTTGGTTTATGAATAAATAATCCATGCATTCATATTTCTCACTTGTCAAACTCAGGCAACAGTGAAAATAAGCAGCACAAATTGGCAGATAATGCACCTTATTTCCATGTAGAAGCAGGTGCATTTTCTTCAGCATAAGTGGCAAGATGACACTGATCCACTTTGACAGGCAGGCTGATCTAAAATTACTCAGCACACTTTGCCACTGGTTGGGGGAGAGTTTCCCATGAGCTTGTTCTGAAATTTTTCAGTCCCCAGGGTGTTAATTAAAATTTACTGGATGATATTTGCAAGGCTCAATGGTTCTAGTTACAGCAATTATCAGTTACTAAATGTTAGTGCCAGAGATGACACCTGATGATTGGATGCTTTATTCAACAGGGTTTCCTTTTCCCCTGCCTTTTCTTTTTCTTTTCAAATCTTTCCTTCAGTTCTTGAAGAAACTAGATCAACTAAGTGTCTCAATCAACTTTTAGACTAAAAATTACTTAGATAGGAGTTTAATTATCTATTTTTCCTTGAGTTTCTTGTCAGCTACTTGTTAAGGGTTTACAAACAAAGGACACACTCATTACAAAAGCCTTTAAAAAAAATGCAGAAGCCAGAAGCCCACCTGTGTTATAATTTTAGTATGCAAAAGCAGGGCTCAGTTCAGTGCTGTGAAAGGAAGAGAGCACCTCCTAATTAAACTCATTGCTCAATTCACGTTTGTTCAACAAACTCTCAGATTAGAGACTGGTTAATCACACATGCAATAAATAGCCTCTTTCAACTTACTGAAGTACAAATATCAATGAAGTTTAGTCTGTATGGCTACCAACCGGCTTCTTTCCCTCTTCCCTTAATGTTTCATCAATATATTGAAATACAGACACTTCAAAATAAATGTTTTTAATGTTTTTGTTACTAACAGAAGAAAAGTGCTTCCTTATACTCTGATTCATTTTTATTTACATAATTCATTAATTAATATTGCTACAATGTTTATTCCCCAAATCATTTGAAGTTTCTGGTCAGTTCCTTGCAATGGTGCAGGTGAGTAACAGCTGACCTGCTCTTCCTGGTTGCACTAACACAATGAGACCATGCCTTTTTTCATACCTGGAACTGGCCAACTCCATGAATGAGGACATACTGACATGGCAAAATATTTGCATGGTCCACAGGCAGCTTTCAACTATAGGTCATATTCCCTCTGGACCTCATGACCCTACAATAACCGCAGTGGAGGGCAAAGCTACTAGGATTTGTCTCTGTGAGAAGTCATTCCTGTAACCTACCTAAACACCAGAAAATTCACCGGGCTACTTGTTAGCGGTAAGCAACACAAGACAGCATGTGAAACAGAGGGGAAAAAACACAACCAAAACTGCAAACTCGTGAATCCTTGACAGGTGTTAGATCCTAGGCTATAGTTTGCTTTGTTTAACTGAAAATGCTTCTTCTGGGTAAGAAAAAAAAAAGAAAATGCCAAGGAGGAATAAGGATGTAGGACTTTAACATGACAAGACTATTTTGAGTTTGACCTGAAAGTTTTATCTCCTAACAGTGTATGGCCTAATGTTATGAAAGACAGTGGGTTAGCTGCTATTCCATTAAGTTCAGTTCACTACACCAAAACCTGTGTGTCCCTAGGCTTTCCAAATGGCTGAAGAGTAACATTTCTGATCGCTCTACGGGAAAAGCCCTGTCTTGTGCCTCAAAACTATGTGGCAGCAGCAACCAGAAAAGATAAAGGGGAAAAGAGATCCAGAAGGAAGATAAAAATCATAGAGGAAAAGAAAAATCAACGCGTGGAAAGAAAGGGCTAGGGAGGGAGCAAAGTTTGACATCATATGAGTGAACTATTTTCACAGAAAAAACAGGAAAAATAGAAAATAGTAGGCATAAATATATAATTTCAAATCTTAAAAAAACACTTAGTTCTTTATGTGCTATTGTATTCAATGATAAACATGTTTTGTATCCATACACATTATGTAAACTACTGAAGATCATATTTGACAAATACTGTAAGTACACACATGACTATTCAAAGCTACTTCAGACCACACAACTAACATGTTCTTCTCATAACACACTTATGTGCCTACCTCAAAGAGCATTAAAATAAACATCAGTGCCAGAGTCTCATTAAACACAAGAGAAAGTACAGCTACTCAGGAATTTTCCAATTAACTGATTTTCTGAGAGAGAAGCAGAGATTCATTGAAATCTGCATTTATTCCTAGGAGTATATCTGTGTCTACAGTGTTCTCATCCAGAAATGTTTCTTTGATGTTGGAATTTTTGATCAAGAAGAGAGACCAGACCTGAGTCTGGAATTAAACAGTGACTAGAAGTCCCCAGGAATACGAGGTGATTGGTTAGAAGAAAAAAAATACTGCTGGACATATGACTTCCCTTAATTATAACCATGTAGTAAGATGTCTTTTAGTACATACCAAACAATTCTAGAGAAATTATGCTGAGTAGAGACTAGGGAAACTGACTCAGAGAAAGAAAGGACATTAAGTTTGGATGTGGATGTCTGAGGACCAAGTCCTTTATCTCCATCACACTCAGTAGTATAGTGCTTCACTCATGACCTTCAGATTGGTTTCCCTAGTTACTGGATAAATTACACTACGTTCTTAAATCACGAAGCAAAGTGCTTTTGCCATCCACCTTTCATTTTGAATAAAACTGAAGCACCAAAACAGGTTCGTGAAATGGGCAAACAGGAACCTCATGAAGTTCAGCAAGGGGAAGCGCACAGTCCTGCACCTGGGGAGGCATAACCCAATATGATGAGGACTGAACAAATAGGATGAAGCTTTGCAGAAAAAGACCCAGGGGGCCTGGAAGAGAGGAAGTTGAACAAGAGCCAGCACTGTGCTCTTGTGGCAAAGAAGGCCAGCGGTATGCTGGGTTGCATAAGGAGGAGTGTTGCTTGCAGGTTGAGGGAGGTGATCATTCCCTCAGCACCAGCAAGGCCACTGCTGGCATACTGTGCCCGCTTCTGGGCTCCCCACTACACAACAGACATATAGATCTACTGGAGAGTATCTAGCCAAAGGCTAGACTAAGACAATGAAGGGACTGGAGTATCTCCCATAGGAGGAAAGGCAAGAGAGCTCAGACTGCTGAGTCTGGAGAAGAGAAGGCTCAGGAGGAAACCCATCAAGGTCTCCCAATACCTGAAGGGAGGGTGTAAAGATGGCAGAGACAGGTTCTGGTCAGCAGTGTCCAGTGACAGAGCAAAAGCAACAGCCACAAGCTGAAACACTGCAGGTTCCTCATCAACATGAGGAGATAGATACCCTTTTACTGTGAGGGTGACTGTGCACAGTAACAGGTTGCTGAGAGAGCTGTTGGAATCGCTGTCCTTGAGACTTCTAAAAGCCATCTGGACAGGGTCCTGGGCAACCTGCTCTACATAAACATGCTTGAGCAGGGATCTTGGACATGGTGACCTCCAGAGACCCCTTTCCAACTTCAGCTGTCTATCATCTCAGGGGCTTTCCCTCCAGTGACAAGGGACAGGTCCTTCTTCCCTGAGAGGAACTCTCAGACATGTTGAATTGGGTCACTTCATTAGTACTGAGGAGCTCACCACGGCTCCCCCCCCCTGCATTGTTGGGCTCTCTGTTGCCAGGTGTTTATTCTCGGGGCACCAGCCTCTCATCACAGGACCTGACCAGGTTGAGATTAAAACCCACTCACAAGGCCATGAGAAGGTGGCAAGAATCCTGCAGAGCTGGCTTTCACCCTTTGAAGGTACATCAGCCTTCCTAACTTCCACCAGTTCTGCTTTGCCTTCGTCAAAGAGTGGGCCTGAAGGAAAGTTAGGTGCCTGCTCTGCAAGCAGCTTTTTAACCAACTCCTGCACTTGGTGTGAGCAGACAATGAATATAAGGTGTACACAATTCCCTCATCCAACTACCACCAGAGTGATATGGTTAGAGAGAGTCTGGAGCAGATCCCCACAACAGCACAACCAACGCAGCTCGACCACTGACGATGTCCCCTCTGCTCGCAGAAGGGGGCCTGTGAGGAGCTATGGAACACAGAGTCAGAGCACAGCTCCAGGGCCCTCCTCCCAGCAGGGTCCCACACCCAGCACTTCTGGGGAGCGAACCCCGCCGAGTGCAGGGGAGCAGCCGCCCGACACTGCAGCTGTGGCCTACAAGTGCATTGGTAGGCTGGTGCGACGAGCTTGGTTTTTTGACTACTGTTGCATTCAGTAAACATCAAGATGCTTTCCAGAGGCTGTTTTTTTCCCAAGACCAAAGAGCTACCCACTGTAGGGAATGCTTTCCAATACAGTGAGATGCCCAGAACTGTGTCCTGCATATATTGCAAGTAGAGAAAAACCATTAAGAGTATGAAGGTTGTTCTTCTGCCTGCCATCAATAGAAAGATACCAGGGTGACAGCCCAGTGCCCAGCTTGTCCTTGGAGATCTTCAAAAGCTATCTGAACATGGTTCTGGGCAACCCCCCTCTAATGGTTGGACAAGACAACCTTCAGAGGTCCCTTCTAACCTCATCCATCCTGTGATATCTGGGATCATTAAGTGGGATCATTATTTTTGTTCCTTACCTAAAATACCAACCAATATAAGCTCTTGTATGGAGATATCATGAGAGGTGATCCCCCTTCCATTTTGCTCTTATATCAGAAATACTTGTCTAGTATTTGCTACAAACCATTTATCTTTATCCTATTGTCCTGGTTTAACCAGGATACGGTTAAGTTTCCCCAGCAGTGGGGGGGAGCTCTAGCCGGGTTATTCTGATACCATGCGGACGTCACATCCTGGCAGGTCACATTTTTTTTCCTGGCGTGGGAGTGCGGTGCACTCGTGGTTTTGTACATCGTGCTTCAAACTGCTGTATTTGGTAGCTATTTTGCTCTGTTAATTGCTATCACTATTACTGTTATTGTTATTGTTGTTGTTTGTTGTGTTGCTATTGCATTGTTGTATTAAACCTTTCCTTATTTCAGTCTCGGGGCTTTGTATTTCACTCCCTTTGTGGGGGAGGGGCAGCGGCCACGTGGTCTCAGACCCCGGCAGGGGCTAAACCACCACACCTATCCTGAACAATAGAGATTTCTAAATCATTATTGCCAAATGGTATAGAACAATGAGACATCGTTCTGAAAAAATATATCAACACCATCTAATGGGACTGTTAAGAGCAAAATTTTTGTTAGTTATGCCTGCTTGCATGAATGTATCCTTTGCAAAACGTGGTTTGAAATAGTCGTAGGGATTCTGGATAATTTGTCAGGATATATTAGTCCTGGTTTTGACACTGATGGTACTTGACAGTGCTGTAGCTGAATTCTAAAATTATTGACAAGATGGCTGAACTGGTGTCTGGATAACTCTTCAAACTGAATTGAAGCCATTCTGTAAAGTGTGTTGAATGGGCATTTTACCTAAGAGCATATTTCTTTCTTGCTGTGAGAATGGTTTCTGACTATGTATAGTTGCCAAAACAAATCCTGTCAAGATGCTGGAAAGAGGAAAATCATCCTTCCCATGCAGAAGAACAGCTAACATTTGGTTGGCAACATGAAGTGAAAGGTTCATTAATGCCAGGAAGGAGTGCTTAGAGAAATACACAAAATTCCAGTGTATATCCACTTCTTTGACAACACAGAAGGAACTTGTCATAGGTTTTTGGCCTAGCTTAATTATACTTTAAGGTGTGTTTTCTTGTTTGGTGAATTACTTGGGAGGTATTTTTCTTAAAGGTTTTTTTGTTTGTTGGCCCTCAGTCTGTGGAAGTTCACTGCCTTCCAAGGAAGCATTTCATTTTACACTTCATTATCTTAAATCAGACTCAAGATCAGACATTTTCTGAAAGGAACAAGTCTGTGGATAATCAGCTCTATGACTACAGCATAGGGCTTATGCACACACACTCCTTTTTTTTCCTTTTTCACCTGCTTTTACCAAGAAACTATTTTCATTTAAAAGCCCTCCAATCTCACTCTTCTCTACAATAACTTTGGGCTTTGGCATTGGTTGAAAATATGTTAATATTATCTTGTCTTCTGATTTTAAATGACAATATGATACTATTTTCTGAAACTTAAAGGAAAAAAATCAGTGTGTAATGGCCCTACTAATATGAGAAACAATGTTTTTTCAACAGCTTACATATGTAGGAACTGAATGTAGCTTCACTTGACAAATGGGTTCTGAAGTTATATACCTGAAGCCACAAGATGTTTTATGCTACAGCACATGTGAGATTAAGGTCTCGAGATCATTTTTCATTTTGGAAATTTCACTCTGGAGCAATCAAAAAAACTAAAATACATTACAAGTTATACATTTGGGGTACAACTGGTCTGAGAAGCAAGAAAACGTTATTCATCTCCTCCACATGTCTTGTAAGAAAAATCTTAAACTTCTTCACTTATTGCTCTTCTGGAAAGTTGATAGTATTACCAGTCATTGGCAATGCTGGCTATTTTGTTTTCTAAAAAGACAATGGTTACCGACGTCTCCCACAATCACTCAAACCTTTCCTATCTCCTCTACATTAAGCCACATTGCAATGATACCTTCTTTTCACCCAGGTAAAATTATTAGCTCCTGTCATTATTGAGTTCAAACAAAACAAACAGTTTAATCTTTAAAAGGCTTCTTCCGAGAAAGTGTATTGGGTTTCTGTGGCAAGGTTTTCGTAGAAAGGGGGACTACAACAGTGGCTTCTGTGAGAAGATGCTAAAGCTTCCCCTATGTCCAATAGAGCCAGTGTCAGCTGGCTCCAAGATGGGCCACGTTTGGCCAAATCTGAGCCCATGAGCGATGGAGGATGGTAGCACCACATGGATAATATATTTAAGAAGGGGAAAAAACCCTATGCAACACCAGCAACAGTCAGAAGAGAGGAGTGAGAATATATGAGATGATAAACAGCTCTGCAGACAACAAGGTCAGTGAAGAAAGGGGGAGAAGGTACTTCAGGTGCTGAAGCAGAGATTCCCCTGAAGCCTGTTAGGAAGACCATGGTGAGGCAGGCTGTTCCCCTGCAGCCATGGAGGTCCACGCTGGAGCAGATATCCATCTGCAGCCTGTGGAGGACCCCATGTCTGATCGGGTGGATGCCTGAAGAAAGCTGTGACCCCATGGGAAACCCACGCTGGAGCAGGCTCCTGGCAGGACTTGTGACCCCGTGGGGGACCCACACTGGAGCATGCTGTTTCCCCCATGGAAAGGACCCACACTGGAGCTGTTCATGAAGCACTGTAGCCCATGAGAAGGACTCACATTAGAGAAGTCCATGGAGGACTGTCTGCCGTGGGAAGGACTCGACACTGGAGCAAGGGAAGAGTGTGAGAAGGAAGGAACAGCAGAGACAGTGTGTGATGAACTGCCAGCAACCCCCATTCCCTGTCTCCCTGTGCCTCTGTAGGGGAGGAGATAGAGAAATCTGTAATAAAATTAAGCCCAGGAAGAAGGGAGGGGTGGGGGGAAGGTGTTTTAGGATTTGGGGTTTATTTCTCATGATCCTACTCTGACTTTATTGGTAATAAATTAATTTTTCCCAAGTTGAGTTTGTTTTACCTGTGACTAATTGCTGAATGATGTCTCCCTGTCCTTATCTTGACCCATGAGGTGGGCACCTGGCATCTAACCAGGATCAACCCACCACAGAAAGTAAGGTCTTCATAGTATGTACATTATGCACTATATGTGTGTTGGGAAGAAAAATGCATTGGAGTGTGGATGAAGTCTTTGTGTGTTCAGACATGGTCTGGGAAGAAAATATATCAGTCTAAAAGAACACTTTCTCCATGCTGAACATCTGGAAAAAAAAAAAAAAAACCCAAAAACAGCTAGTCTTGGATTTTCTTTCTCTGAAGAGTTCATGTATGAAGGTAGAGTAGCATAAAGGCCTCACACCCTGTCAGTGTTGTTCAACTATAGGCTGCATAGAGCTGTTTAGAGATATATGAATGTTCTTCCTTTTAGCATAACATCTGTGTACATAAGACTACTGAAAACAGCTGAAAAGTCTCATACTAATGTCCAAGAAATAGTCACACCAGCAGTCAGAATTCAGTGATATCCTTTGTGCAGCTTTTAGCCGTACACAAAGATCTGGACAGATCCACTTTTTAATTTCCTTTAAAGATTCTTCTCTATCTTGTTGAAGGATAAACAATTTCCAGATGAAATTAGCATTATTAAAATGCACATTCTTATTCCTAACATGGGCACAAATCAAGTCAGGCATCTCCAACATTCTTCATTTCTGGGCATTACAACTTTTAGAAGACATGTTCCCATCTCTTGCATTCTCACTCTATATACGAAACATATCCAAACTACATTAAAGAGCCTGCAATTTATATTCATGATATAGGAGGTGACCTTTTCACTCATGAGTGGTGTAGTCATGTGGAGTGGCTAATGAGAGAACCCCTACTGAGACCGGATAAATTTCAAACCTTCTGAATAATTATTAGACAATTTATTGTATTTATAAAATTCCCTCATTTCAAACTGTCCTTTGATTTATAAAGCCATCTTACTCTTGTAAACGATAATGGTAGTCTCAATCAGTGCCAAAGATTGATGAATCATCCATGTAGGGGCTTCTCTTCCTGGTACTGAATGCCAGAGAAATGCAATGAAGAGTAAAAAACAGAACTGTAGGGAAAAAGAGAGGACAGAGGAGGATGAAAGATGACTGAGAAGGAATGAGGGAGGGAACATCTGTACTGCACTTCACTGATGATAATCTTTGCACAGTTTATGACACAGAGGCAGTGGGAACAGTGAGGTAATCATTTTACTTGCCTGTCATCTGCAGAGAGTATTTTAAATTGCAGGGTGAAATTCTGGCTTCATTGAAGTGAGTGACAAAACTCCCGTTGATTTAAATGAAGGCCAAGATTTCTATGGATTCCCAGAGGAGGGGTAGACGGGCAGAGTGGCAGCTGTGCCATCTTTAGCTCAGTTTCCAGAAACCTATGAGGGATTTGAGCACCTCTTAATACTGCAGATAATATAGATAATTTCTCAAAAATGGTAAATAAAAAAAGTAAAGTCTCAGAGGATCTGACCATAGTTTGGAACAGCTATACATAATAAATACTATCCTTACAAATTAATACATGGGTGTATGCATGTTTTAAGTAGTATTTCTGGGGTTTTTTTCCCTTTTCCCTTTCCTTCAACTTTAATCAGTGCAAGAAATGGTCTCAAGAGCACATGACAGGTAAAAAATATCATCAATTATAGTCATCAAACTAAAGAACGTCCTTCTGTCATGACAGCAAGAAATTTGGGTCTTGAAGGCAGGAGGAGTTGTCCAAAAATATCTGAGATGCACAGTTAAGAATTTCACTGAACAAATATTTTTTGCTGATTAACAAGCAATCCATGGACACACAAGCTGGAGATGGCAGACCTGGTAGGCTGCTGTTTCATGCACTTCCATTAGTAATCTTATTTGCAGAATATTTTAATAAGAGCAGGACACGATGGGAGGGGCATGGTAAGTGAAGAATGACGTTCACAAGAAGAAGTGGCTACTTGCCTGTGTCTAACCATGGTATTAGATGTGCTGTAAGAAAGAGAATCTGGAAGGACAAGAGGGAGAAGCTAAGAAACTGGAGAAATTAAAAGCCAAGATAGTCTTCCTATAAGCCCCTACTGTATTGTAGGGGAAATTTTTTTATTCATAACTGAAATACTAAGCTGATAATGATACAGAGGTGTAATCATTCAATACTCTAATTTAGTAACCCAGCAAGAATCTCTACTTAGAAAAACAGCTTCAGGGACACACTCCTCACCACCTTCAAAATATGAAGAGCTATCTATGTAGTGAAATTGACCACCTACCCTGCACACACCTCTTGCAACCACTGCTGTGAAGCAGTGAGGATAGATGGTGTGGCAAGTTAGCTTAAGAGTAAAAGTAGACCAACTGACAAAAAAAAAGTTTTTTATGAGATGAGAGGTGGAGTAGGCATGATTGATGACAGTTGTTACAATTGAGAAAACCTCTACAAGTTTCTTATTTTTTAATCAAATCAGAGCACACCTATTTGCAATTAAAGATAAAACCTAACTTAAGGAACATGTCTTTCCTGTCATACAGTCTGGAAACTGTACCACTGAAAAACTTTTTTATGCCTCATATATCAGTAACCACAGTCAGTAGATACTAGACAGGGTATGTTCATATATGTATGAGTATGCTACAATAGAAAAGTTAAAAACCAGCCTTACAAATAGGAGTAAATCGGATCTAGTCATATGTAAAGTCTGAGTAAGGGAATAATACCAACTAGATTATAGGAAATTACCTCTGTGTGTGTATACTGTTATATATTTACATATATGCACACAAATATCTGTATGCATATTTATATAAGTATATATAAAAAATCCTAATACTACTTAAGTCAGTAACTGACTTCGGTGTGCCCACCATATATAAACACACAAACACACACTTATGTACACATACACCACCACCACCACCACCTCCAGGATATCTTGAGCATATGGTAACTATGTAAAATGTCATTTTAATTTAATTCCACCTAAGAATGTGGAAGAAGCTGATAAAGCCAAATTTTATTTAATGGAGAAAATAGAAATCAGGTGAAATCTGGGGTTAAAATCTTACTTAGTCTAACTGAATTAATTATCCATAAGTGGATAAACAGAAAATAATGAAAATAAGATCAAGATGCTTATTGGCTGCTATTTCTGTCTTGAAAGGATAGTGGCAATATATTTGTAAGAGATAAGAAATTTAAGTGAATCTAAAACTTGTGGATAAGTGAACTAAGATTATGCACTACACAAAAATATGCCATGATATAATGATACACTTTCACCTTTCTTGATCTGTAGAAAGTGAAAATGACTTCTGAAGAAACTAAATCTGAATCACAACAAATTATTTCCATTATTTCAGACCGATTTAACTATCTGACTTATCTTCTTGCTTTCTAAGCTTAACTTCTGTGGACTTGGGGTCTGGTTTGTAATTTCTTAATTTCACACACTCGTTTTTTTATGTTCATGGACAACATCTTTTGCTTTGGATGTTTGTGTTGCGTATATGACCATACTGTGTTTTGGAGATGGGAGCTGTTTGGCTTAAGGGAAAAATGTCTTTTAAATTGAGAGAATACTCATACACAAAATGTTCTTTTAGCTAGTTATCTATGGGCAGGTCAAAATGATCCCCATTTCTGCCAGACACTTATTGGTTCTAATCAACACAGTGCCACATAATGACAATGCTCAACTGTGTTTTTACGAACATTGCATTTGTTTCCCTTCTTTTTCTTCATGTGAATCTGTTACTGCGGGGATGATAGTTTGTTTTACAAAGAAAAATCTCCAAGATTTTGTTATAAATGTTTTGGGAAAACTAATAATTAGTGTCAACTGAACTGGTTTTCATTCATTTCAGAAAATAATTCATTATGATTCTCAAAAAAGTGAAATTACCTGTTCTAAAAATTAGTGGCAACTTGAACTTTTTTTTTTCTTCCACTCCCCTAGCAGTCATAAAGTTACTGCATCAGATCTAAGTTAAATGTAAAGCTGAAGACCTTAAATCACATTTATGGAAGACAAAGCAAAGATAAGAGAACATCAAGCAGAAGCATCTTTCTAGTCCTGCTGTGCAGTCTGGATATTAGATGCACTGTTCCTTCCACACAACATTTAATATTCTTTGTTCTTGATTCAGTAACAGTGAAATAGTAGATACTGGTTTTATGAGTACATGATATTTCATTTATGGTATCAACAACATGTGAATGAGGGTGGTAGAGGATGGCAATCAATTTGTATATTATTGTTATATCTAAACTTGATTACTCCTTTATGGAACTTATTCAAACATCTGAAGTTTTTGATGTCCAGTACAGTGAAGAACACTCTGTCTTTATCCATTATTAAATATGTTAATTTGGTACTTCCTTAACATTAGCTACCCAGAGGTATAATGTCCATACTATTTTTCAATATAATTAAAATAAACTTACATTAAAATAATTCTCAAATTGCAAGGGCAAACAACTTTATAGACTTAAGATTAATTGCATAAACTTGACCTGGTACCTTTTGCAGGTGTGCTGTGGTACAGTCTTAATATAAACTGACACTACTTCTCCAGAGTTTCCTGTTTCACTCCGTATATCGACACTATAGTAGCAACAGTAGAACTTACTGCCAACAATTTATTATCGGTGTTTATTATAACACTTATACAAACCATTGCTGTTAGTAACAGAGTAAGGCTAAAAAATCAAGATCCTGATTTCTGTTCCCTTCCTCATGTGCTGAACAAGCTTGTGGATGTCATTTAATTCTATTGTGCTCTGATTTCCCCATCTTTCAAGTAAAAGAGTAGTACAGCTCATTAATATTTTTAAGTACTTTAAGATCCTTATACCAAAGGAACCTCAGAAGTGAAGAGTTGTATTGCTCTTTTATGATGTAACAGCTGAAAGTCAGAACGTGTAAACTATCCCCAAATGATGGTTGTTAATCCATGCCTCTAACAAAGAAGCAAAAACTCCTATATTAGGCATGTGAGCAGCACAACTGAACTTCACTCCCCTTCAACCCAGTAAAAGATCTGTCTCTCACTTCACATGACTTGAATCAGGCCAGCCATGTTCAGTAAAGTCAGTCAAGCATGAAAATAATACTTGTCCTATGTGGATCAGGGCTGTACTTCACAGCTACCCAAATGACCCAAATGCCCATCAGTCACTGGAAGCAATAAGAGGTCTAGCTACATTCCAATAAGTGGTGCTGAGAGCCCTGTGTGAGTGAAAAGAGCTCAAAATTCCTCCAGAAGAGATAGTGCAGATATATCCCTAAAAGCTAGACTGACCAAAACCCAGATTTTTTAACATCTTAATTTAGAAAAGCTCCTTAGTTTTAATTTGAGTTAGATATGCTTAGACTTCAGGGGGTGGCTGGGTGGGGGGGGGATGGGACTGGGGGGAGGGATGTCTTTTTAAAATAAGACTGCCAGGCTCCTGAGAGAGGATCCTCAGGCATATATCATTCAAGTCAATGGTAAAAAGGGGAAATGAAGCAGCCAGCAGAGCTACCATGGAGCACATTCTTTTGAATGCGTCTGACATGTGTGCACTCAGCGGTGCAAACCACTAGTTGTACTTCAGTTATGCAAACCACAAATCCCAGAAGTGGAGCAAAGGGCTTCTAGAGCACAGATAGATCTGTGGGGTGTCTGCTCCCCGTTCTGCATATACTCCTATCCAGTTCAGCAGAATCTGTGCAAAACAAGACCAGAATCAGACCTGCTACAATTAACAAAAAAAAAAAAAAAAAAAAAAAAAGAAAAAGAAAAAAAGAAAAAAAGAAAAGCCATTTCAGAGGGCAGATGAAGTCCTACTTTTACCCTGGAGAACACAGCAGGGATGTTGTGCCCTCCATTCCCAGCACTAGCACTGGAGACTTTCCTGCATGATACCACACAACACCTCCTCCTCCATATGGACACCCACTCACCAAAATAAACAGAAAATGCTCTCAGCTTTTACCACTCCCCCACTTTGTGCTGGTTAAGGATATGGAAGGCTCTGAACATCTTCTCCCTAGCATATGGCAGGACAAGCACATCAAACCTCTTTTCTGGATCTCCTCTTTGTGAACAGAGAAGGACTGGTGGATGATGTGGCAGTTGGAGGCCGACTAGGGCAGAGCAATCATGAAATAATAGAGTTCTCTATTCTTAGAGAGGCCAGGAGAGGCGGAAGCAGAACTGACATCCTGGACTTCCAAAGGGCTGACTTTGTCTTGTTTGGGCACCTGCTTGACAGGATCCCTTGGGAGACGGTACTGAAGGGTATAGGGGTCCAGGAAGGCTGGGCGCTCTTTAAGAAGAAAGTCTTAATGGCACAGGATCAGGCTGTCCCCAGGTGCTGTAACAGAAGCCAGCGACAGAGAAGACCACCCTGGCTGAACAGGGAGCTTTGGCTGCAACTGTTTGAAAAGGACAGTTTACAGACTTTGGAAGAAGGGGCTAGCAAGTCACAATGATTACAAAGATGTTGTGAGGCTATGCAGGGCGGAAATCAGGAGGTCTAAAACCCACCTGGAAATTAATCTGGCTTCAGCAATCAAGGACAACAAGAAATGTTTCTATAAGTATGTGAGCAACAAAAGAAAGACCAGGGAGAGTCTCCATCCCCTGTTAGACGAAGGACGAAACATGATAACAAGTGATGAGGAAAAGGTTGAGGTGCTTAATGCCTTCTTTGCCTCGGTCTTTAATAACAAGACGAGTGGTACTGAGGGAATCCAGCCTCCCCAATCAGAAGACAGAGACTGGGATAATGACCCCCCCCTCAATCCAGGAGACAGCCAGTGACCTACTGCATCACACAGACACACACAAGTCTATGGGACCGGGCGGGATACACCCGAGAGTGTTCAAGGAGCTGGCTGGGGTGCTCGCCAAGCTGCTTTCCATTATTTCCCAGCAGTCCTGGATGACCAGGGAGGTCCCGACAGATTGGAAATTGGACAGTGTGACGGCCATACACAAGAAGGGTCAGAAGGATGATCTGGGAAATTACAGGCCTGTCAGCTTGACTTCAGTGCCCAGGAAGCTGATGGAGCAGCTCATCCTGAGTACCATCACACAACACATGGGGGACAACCAGATGATCAGGCCCAGTCAGCATGGGTTTATGAAAGGCAGGTCCTGCTTGACAAACCTGATCTCCTTCTACAACAGGGTGACCTGCTTATTAGATGAGGGAAAGGCTGTGGATGTTATCTTCCTTGACTTCAGTAAGCTCTTTGACACAATTTCCCACAGCATTCTCCTGGTGAAACTGGCTGCTCGTGGCTTGGATGGGCACACGTTTTGCTGGGTAAAAAACTGGCTGGAAGGCCGGGCCCAAAAAGTTGTGGTGAACGGAGTTAAGTCCAGTTGGTGGCCAGTCACGAGTGGTGTCCCCCAGGGCTCGGTTTTGGGGCCACTCCTGTTTAACATCTTTATTGATGATCTAGACGAGGGGATCGAGTGCACCCTCAATAAGTTTGCAGATGACACCAAGTTGGGTGGGAGTGTTGATCTGCTCGAGGGTAGGGAGGCTCTGCAGAGAGATCTGGACAGGCTGGAGCGATGGGCTAAGGCCAACTGTAGGAGTTTCAATAAGGCCAAATGCCGGCTGCTGCACTTGGGCCACAACAAACCCCAGCAGCGCTACAGGCTTGGGGAGGAGTGGCTGGAGAGCTGCCAGTCAGAGAGGGACCTGGGGGTGTTGATTGACAGCCGGCTGAACATGAGCCAGCAGTGTGCCCAGGTGGCCAAGAAGGTCAATGGTATCCTGGCCTGTATCAGAAATAGCGTGGCCAGCAGGGACAGGGAAGTGATCTTACCCCTGTACTCAGCACTGGTGAGGCCGCACCTCGATGACTGTGTTCAGTTTTGGGCCCCTCACTACAAAAAGGACATTGAATTACTCTAGCGTGTCCAGAGAATGGCCACAAAGTTAGTGAAGGGTCTGGAGCACAGGTTGTACGAGGATCGGCTGAGGGAACTGGGGTTGTTTAGTGTGGAGAAGAGGAGGCTGAGGGGAGACCTCATTGCCCTCTACAGCTGTCTGAAAGGAGGTTGCAGAGAGCTGGGGATGAGTCTCTTTAACCAAGTAATAAGTGATAGGACAAGAGGGAATGGCCTCAAGTTGCACCAGGGAAGGTTTAGACTAGATAATTAGGAAGCATTTCTTTACAGGACGGGTTGTTAGGCGTTGGAATGGGCTGCCCAGGGAGGTGGTAGAGTCCCCATCCCTGAAGGTGTCTAAGAGTAGATTCAACATAGTGCTGAGGGATATGGTGTAGTTGGGAACAGTCATTGTTAGGTTAATGGTTGGACTAGGTGATCTTCAAGGTCTTTTCCAACCTAGATGATTCTGTGGTTCTATGATTCTTTTTGCTCCCACTTCCACCTTTTCTCTCCCTCAAATTAGATGTGCCTCCCAGTTAACCATGCCAGGTGGAGAAGCCAGGTAAGTTTGCTAGTATTCAGAATACAGCTCCTTTTCCAGACATCATGGCTGTTCCTATTATGTGATGCTGCAGCTGGTGGGAAATGTGAAATAAATTGTAAGTCTGTATAAGATAGACTTGAGACTCCTCTATAGAAAAGACTGCAAGGCACCTGAGAGGTTTAGTAGCTTACACTGCTATTTTTATGACAGCATAGTAAATATCTTCAAATATCCTCCTCATCCCCCACTGCCACTTGCCCAGCTACCATCAATATTACTTCTTTCCTGACAAAGACTTGGGGGAAGCAGGGGGGAAAAACTAGGGCAAGGTAGAAGAGCTGTGTGAGAGAAGGGAAGGCGATACCCAATACCCATAAAAAATTTGTTTTTAATTCCCTGGCTATCACAGATAGTGGCTGCTGCTAGCATTTAAGATAAGATTAGTTGGTGTTGTGCTATCAGCACCTCCACATTTTCCCTGCAGGGACTCCTTCTGACAGGCTGAAGCTAGAGGCATGTCTGAGGATTAACACGAGCTAATGATTATACACTAAAGCTTTGGAACTGTCGGACTAATAGGATTAAGCAATACCAGATGCAGGTCCCCGTTCAGGTTAAAAATGCACTTTTTACATTACAAAGTCAGACAGATCCCTTTGAACATGCAATGAATATGGATGTTTTCAATTATCACAGTCTTCCAGGGCTATACGATATGGTAAATTAATCCCTTTAGAACATCGGAAACAGGACAAAATAGCCTTCTTGAAGCTGAAATCCCTCGTTTTAGATTTTCTTTCATGGGGATAAGCAGCGGTGCACCACACATAATTAATCTTATTACAAACAGAGAGAAAAGAGAAATATATATATATAAAAAGAAAAGATGGCCAAAAAATTGTTTAAATATTTGAGAAACTAAGGGGGGGGGGGGGGGGAACTTTTAAATCAACATCTCTTAATTAATTTCCACAACAGTGAAAAACATGTAGATATTTTTTAGCAAAGTAGACTATTTTCCTGTCCTTCAGGCAGCAGCAAAGCACAATAAATAATAATATTAAACAAAGACTTTTAGGAAACAGACCATAGAAATATGCTATTTAGCAGAACAAAAGGTTTAGGAGCATGTTCAGTTCTGCTTTGAAGGGTTCAACCTCAGTGAGTTAGGTCAGTAGTGTCTGAAGTGGCAAGAATTCGGCCCCTTCAAATTTCACTATGATGAGGTGGTAATTTCTGGAAGAAAGGGAGTAAAGAGGAAAAAACAGCTTTGAGAAAAAGGGGAATGGTAACATATTCAGGCTGACCAGGGCCCCAGCCTCTTTAAACTTGAATCTTGAGAGAAAATGTGGAAGTAATGTGATTTGTTAGTCAAAAGTACTGGGAGGGAAACCTTGAAATGCTTGCTGGTTCAGTTTGGATGAGCACCCAGAGGTTCAGTGGCTTCTGTTGAAAAAGGACCTAGGTTTGAATGAACACTAGCTCTTCTATTTTATTTGAAAGAGTTTTCAGAATAAAATCTGCATGAGAAAGACAGAAGAAAGAGGGTCTTTTGTAAAATCCAAATGAAGATTTATAGCTGTTTAAATTTTTATCATCTTGCATGGGACTTGTCTTCCACTGATGATCAGCAGCATGCAGAATAGGCTGAGTTTAGACCTTGTATGCAGGTTAATGCCATTTAACTTACAGGATCATTGGTTCTCACCTCAGAAATCAATCAATCATTGTGACTTTTATTAAAGCTAGAAGTGATGCCAAAGCTCTTTCTCTTTTGTCGTATCAAATAAGTGTATGAAGAGGGTTGGAAATCAGTACTCTAGAACAGGGTTGGAAACTTAACACACATCAGCATGATTCATGGTGTCTTTTGGAAAGAATAGAAAGTTGGAGCGGATTGCTACTGGAAGAAAATATCAGACATGTTGAAAACTACAAGGAAAACCTAGACACCAGCTGGAATTTACAAAAAGAATAAATGCTTTAAATTCAAATATTATCTTGTGTAAATTCACTCCCAAATTTTAATGTGCTTTATTTCTGACAAAAAAGCAAATACAAAGCAGTTACTTTGTATTCTACTTTATTTTCATTTCACTTGGCAACTTATGAAAACAGATAATTCAATGCATACAGCTAGTCATAAAAAAATACGTACTGTAAAAGCCTCAAACAAAAGGTGAACCTGAGCAAAAAGAAAGATTTCCCCCATGTTTGGCTGACACTGCAGCTTACTGCTTGACAGTTTGAACACCTACAATGTCAGAACATGTTTGTTAAGGCATAGACCTATGAACCTACTTAAGAGTGAGAATGTGATGATCTGATTTTTTTAAGTTCTCCCTGCCTGTAGTCCAATGCAGGCCACTTCATGTTCATATCAAAAATAGAGGGGAAAAAAAAAAGTCTAAATATGACCACTATTCTTATTTTCAAGTATTGACTTCTCACACTGTGACTTATTTCTCCTGTTCTAATTTTCATCATCATAATCACAATCCTCACTTGGAGAGCTGAGAGGAATGTACTCTGTAAGTGCAAAACACATTAGAACATGAGCATCAGCATCTTAACCATCATAACTAAATATATGAAAAAATCTTCATGTTTCTCTCTCTATAATAATATATCATTATGTAAATACAGGCTGACATGATGACAAGAACTTCTTTTGGAGTTTTGGAAATGTTCCCTGTATCCCAGGTATTTTCTCCATTTGAAACAGAGTTAAGAGTACAATTTATCTTCTTCATTCTACAATTAGAACTTCAGAAAAATGTGGTGAACTGTAAGGACAAAGACTGTAGCCATCCACTGCCATTAACAAGAGAAAAGTGTATTGTAACCAAACCCTTTCATTAAAAGTTTCCCCATCTCTCCAGGCGTGCAGAGGTTACTGCTCTTCTGCAGCACTTATTGACAATGATAACGGCAGTTTGGAATATGGATTTGAAACACTCCTGTCTTCCTAAAAGACAACAGTTCAGTGGAAGGCTCTGCTCTTCTTCATCAGCTTCCTAAATGCATTTGGGGTCAGCTTAGTGTCAGCTATGATTCATCTTGCAGAGCTTTATCAGTTTACACTCAGAACAACAAAACCGTGTGCCTGATCACAGTGACACACTAAGCGTAGCGACACCTTTCAGTCAGGTCTTTGTAAGAAAGGTGAACAAATTAAAAGTTTTGCCCTGTCCTCTTCTTTTCTCAATTTGAAGTTCTTCTGGTCACTGTCAGAAATTATTTCTGCACTTTGTTTGCACTGGATTTCTGGGACATTTTTCAACACCTTTTGAGGGGTCTTAATCTTATGATAGGAAATTTGTCTCTAACAACATAACTAAACACAGAGATATAATTCATCTTATCAGTTCAATTAAATTTTTTTTGGTCTTGATCTCTTTTGTGAAAGCACTGTTTTGTGAGCAGAAAAGATAATAAAGCAAAGCAACAGTACAAAAAGGTACACAATCTGTGGAAGGGATGAAACAAAGCTTACAGCTACATCAAACAAAAACATAATCGGCCAGATAATCTCCCAAAATAGCCCTTTTGGCAAAAGAGTTAGTCATATAAGTCACTACCCTGAGTAAGATACAACTGGATATGAAAATCAGGATAATGTAATAATCTTTAATATAGTCATCTGTTGTTTATGTACATCATTTCAGTCTCTCAACCTACTCTAATGGTTTCACTTGTTTAACTTTCATTTCATTGTTAAAGTATTTCCCTTATGATTTGTCTTTCCTGTACCTATAAAATAGTTCAGATCTGCCACAAACATTGGATCTATTTTAGTAATGTTATAGGAATTAATCAATTCATAATTGTATCAAGTACAAAAAATAACCACATTAAAGAAATTACATGTTAAGTAGGAAAAGATCAAGAAAGTTTAATATTGACTTCACAGAGATGAGATCACCATAATTCCACAGAAACTGTAGAAATTAATGAAAAAATATTTGTACAGATAAAGCACTAACAACCAAGATACAGTCCTGATTTTGAAGAGGCAATTCATTTTATGCAATATAGACACAATAAGCTCTTGAGAGCAGTTATGTTTAGTGTGAAAAATAACTTCATGAATGATATTATGAAAAAAAAGACATATATTTATTTGAATTTTTAGCGATCTATCACAACTGTATCTGTGTGATTCAGTTGAGATACTTACTACTCCTCTTGATTATAGTCAGCACATATTCATGAAATCTGAACTTTCAGCTTTAGTGTAGGTTATTCAGTCTTTTCATTAAAATATTTTGTAAGAAACTTTTGTTTAAATGGTGACAATTAAGCACTGAAAATACTGTGTTCCCAAGACAAAGACACAAATTGTAAATAAATTAAAATTTAATAAGAAATCCAGAGAGGAACTCCGAACCTTAGATACACAGAACAAGCACTTCTTTTCCACTAGGGTAAATGGACTCCCAACACCCCACAATGACTCTAAAATATAAAGGTATTGTTTTGGCCCACCAGAGGGAGCCCATAATATTTCATGAATACAAAAGGAACACACTGACAATTGCGTAGAAAAAAATAAATGGAAGTTATAGGTACACTGGATATGTGTGTATGTATTTACATGTTTGCTATGCATTGCCTATCTTGCCTGAGATCCTAGTGCTCATGTCAGAGCATCATGACTATGAAGTTAGTAAAAAGTGCATTTCCATAAAATTACACCAGGGACAGATACATAAAACTGTATCTTTATAAGAAGAGCAGAGAGCAGTAATATATTGAACAGGAACAAAGACCAGTTTTACTTGTATTTCATATCAATATAGAAAATGGATATAATTTTGGATATACTAGAACTTACTCAAATGAAAGAGAGGAGCTGCCTCTGATAAAAATATTGCTTTGATTTTGACCTTCCCAGAAATGGCATAGAGTCTTAGCTAAATTCCAGGCTAGCTTTCCTTCTGAAAAGGTTCTATATTTAAAAAAGAAAAAAAAGTATTATGATGTATCTGTTCTCACTTTCTCTTTCACTAGAAAGACAGACCACCAGTCTGCTCTAAGAAAGCAGGACAAACCAGAACTGAGACTTGTATGTGCATGGGCAAAATATAGCTGAGATATGTCCTCCTTACAGATGAGATGGGGAAAGAGTTTCAGTTGCTTCTTACCACCTCTGTAAGGTGACAAACAAAGGAGAGTCAGAGGCACAGCAATGAAATGCTGCTTGTGACATTGTATTAAATATTGACTGAGAAATCTTATTCGCCTCAGTTGCTCCTAGTAATGTCACTGCCAAAACCTATCTTTCCTCCCAAAATAATTTCTTGTCCTTGACCACATCTTACTATTTTCCTTATCATCCTTTTGCATATGTAGAGAAGGATGTGGAGAAAGTATTTAGCATTAATTGGGACTAATGTTGGATTTCTACTTTCAGACACTCATTTTACTCTGCAATCAGTATGACTGATAACTATTTCTAAAATCCACAAGTAGCTTTTTTCATTTTCTGCCATCAATTAATAAGAGAATGACATAAAAGTGCTCTAGCTCTTTGGTGATTTGTCAAA
The DNA here is from genome assembly GCF_031877795.1 of Strix aluco. Classification (NCBI taxonomy): domain Eukaryota; kingdom Metazoa; phylum Chordata; class Aves; order Strigiformes; family Strigidae; genus Strix; species Strix aluco. The sequence continues at coordinate 73,501,174 of NC_133971.1, forward strand.
CAAGAATTCCAAGGCTTTTAAATACCCACACTTCTGTAACAGACTACCAGCTCTTTTTAATGCTAACATTGGTGTGTTTTCTATAAAAGTTAGATTAAATATTGTATCAAGTAAGACTTCTAATCCCTGTGAAATACATTCTTCAACTTTTCACCCACTAATGTGCCAAGATCTTTACCATTTTCTGACTACAAACTCCACCCCAACTTGAGAGACCAGCTGTCAGGGTAGAAGTGCTTTCCTGTTTTGAAGCATATTTTCCTCAGCAACATCACTGCTTTTTTTATATATATATATATAAATGGTATCAAAATTAAATAAAATTATTTTTTACTTCTTGTGGAACCAAAACATAAAAATATTTAATAGATCTGTTATGCTTGATTTTGTTAAGAATTTATTTACCCTGTGTCTTTGAGTTTAATTTATATACATACTTAATGAACAGTAATAAGAACATAGGGAAAAAAGTCCAAACAAAATTTGAAAGTGTCTGCTGAAGAAAAATGTAGATCTCCTATATTATACATTTATTAAATTGGATCTAACAGTGACACTTATCCAATCAAACCACTAGTAATACCATATGTGCAACCAAAGTAGCACAGCTTGTCACAACTGCTTGATAACAAGGACTCTAACCTCTCCCTGTAATAATTCACAGATAAATAATTATGTTTTCTTAAATGTTTTAAGCTTTTTTTCACAAATAAAACCCAAATCTTATAAACTATATTACACAAAAAGCTAGCAAGCCATTTGTATTTGACTATCATATTTTACAATAACACTTAATATGCTGTAGGGGGTAAATTTCTGGTTTTTACCCAATGTGACAAAAGTGAGCTAGATTAGAAGGTAAATGATCCTTTTACATGCTACTGATTCTCTTGACCAGTATGTCTGGCTAACTCCAATTATCCTTTCCTACTAGTAGACAAAACATATCAACTGTACCTTTACAATTTATAGATAATGAAGAAGAGTTGAAGAATTCAGGAAATTAAAACAGATTCAAATAATTAGTTGTTATTTTCAAATAAACTCTCAGAAGATGTGTTCTGCACTAATTCATTACAAGATTTAAATAATCTTTCTTATTCAAAAATTGCTCTCATTATCATAAATATCTGGTTTGTTATGCTAACGAATTTCAGGTCTCTCACAGTATCTCATTGCCGGCACCACTTTTAGGCAACATTAGATGTTGTGCACCATTAGCTAGTCATCAGTGTGATTACTTGTAAAAACCTCCAAATCCAAACTCGCTTACACAGTCTCCCTACAGTTGCAGTCAACTGATTTACTCCAACCTGTTTATCACTAAACCACTCATTTAACTTAACAATCTACTAAAGCCTCAGTTAAATGCATCATGTGTCCCATTCTTGGGCCTTAAATAATTACCCATGTCTACTTTATCTTCTAATCTCTTTCTTAATGAACATCTCTAACTCTTATAATTTAAAAGAATATCAAGATAAGTCTTAATAAAAAAAAAAAAAAAAAAGAATTTTGAAAAGGCATAAGCAATGGCAAATGTTTAGATAGTGGAAAATGAACAGTTACGTTTCTGCTATCTGTCAAGCTGGTGACTATCAGTTGTCAAAATTAAGAATGTAAAAATCTCACAAAACAGGTGATTTAGTGCCAGATCTAAAAAATAATTTGGTGTCACAACAAGTAACTTTTCCAGACTTGAGGACAGACTGCAAAAACTGGCTTATATGATGCAGTGCTGAGCATCACAGAATTTTGCGTAAGGTGGTTGGCAACCAGAGTGAATCTAATCTAATTGACTCACACCTCGGCATCTCAGTTTGGTAGCTTAAAATGGGATTCATAATAGCCAGCACATTGACCTCATTACAAAGATCTTAACTGATCATGGCAGCAGTACATGACTGGAGAGGGCTTGTACAGAAGCCTGAAAGGAGTCATGCAGAGAAATAACTATTTCTTGGTAATGATTGGGCTTTCGCCCCTCAGTCTGTCAAGATAGAAGTAACTCTGGATATGTGCAGAATTCACATTTCTAGGCATTTTTCTAGGCATCTGGGTTCTTTTTAAAGAAGAAGGAAGGTTTTGGGGTAAATTCTATGAACAAACATATCCAGGACCATAGTTTGACTATAAGCATCATATTCTGTTGAAGTGCAGGCTTAAATATTTACTTTTATGTTGTTTTTTTTCTCCTTTCAGACAAAAGGCAGTTTGACAGAGAGATCAGAGAAAGATTGATTTGTGTTTTAGCTCACTTGCTCAACAATGGAGTTGTTCCTGGAACAAAGTTCTTCCTGGAAAGTTTTGCCTAGTGCAGAACAGCCATTGTACAAAGAGTTTTGCTCCTTGGAAAGTCTTATTGACTCATCCTTCTCTTTAAATTGAATTAATTCTTTGTGTATATGCCTAGAATCATTATCCCAAATAAATTACTTCCTTTTTTAGGGCCACATTATGATCAGCTCTTGCATCCTCTGCAAGGGAAAGATGCATTGAATGTAGACACTGCTCTCTGTTCTTTAGAAAAACTATCAAGTACAAACAGTTCTGCTTATCTTCACATCAGTTATCAGAGAAAGCCTAGTCTATGACAGGAGCAGACTGTTTCTAAAGATCCTGGTTAAGGATCAGGACACAGATTCCCTATTCTGAAGTGAGAGCTTTAAGCTAGAGAGAGGTCTTAAAGGATCAAGATGGCCTGAAAGAAGTATGAATGGTTTTAGTAACTATACTACTTACTGCAGGCCATTTTTGGTAGTGTCATCCAAGTGGATTAATGATCTTGGCAAGATGGTATTTTCATCTCAAGAAGCTTTTTTCTTGAAACTGTCATTTGTTCTCAATTCAGGAAAAATTGCAAAACGATTCCTTTGTTTAGTTGGCACATAAAGGAAAAAGTTACAATTGTTGTATTGCCAGAAGAAGATGCCAAAATGTGACTCAATGATATTTCACAGGTCTTCTTATAAACCTTCATCTTTGTTCATCTGTTGCATCTTTGTTCAGGTGCTGCATACTGCGTATGGTAGCAGTGCTTTGTGGTTTTAAAATGTCTAAATGTTTTGTATGTTGCACGGAGATATATTTACTGTAAGTACTGTGTGAGACAAAATTAAGAAGATTGTGAAATAGTAGTTTTGTAAAAACTCCAGGCAGCACCATAAGAGGTAGGACCATCTCTTTGGATCACCTCAGCTGGAACTACAACTTTGGGAGCCAAAAGCAGAAGGCTGTAAAGCCATCTGGAAACCTGTTACACCAGTCTATCCCTGGACAACAAATCGTGTTCTAGTCTTGAACCCCTTCCCTTTTCTGTAGTGGCAGGAATAGGCAGTCAACGCAAGCTCTCCTTGAGCTCTTGGATAAGTGGCAAAAATTATCCAGTTCACATACTATGTTTGGAGTTCCAGAAAACTCCTGGCAAGGTCTTTCTCTAAAAGCTATTAAAAAAGCCAGGCTTTTGGAGGGCATGAGGGATGGTCCTCCAATGAATTTATGACTAGTTAAATGATACTAAGAAAAGAATAATGATAAACTGTCAACATTCAATATAGAGGGTGGCTACTAGGAAAGCCCGTCAGAGAAATCTTTCTTAGGAACTGTGTTCATCAGATTCATAAACTATCAGGAAATAGCAGTTTGAAAAAAGAATTTATAATTATATACAACAGTTGATAGAGGGAAATCTAAAATTACTACGGTTTGCATAAGAATTTCATAATAGAGAGTGACAGGGAAAAACAGATTAAATTAAGTGGTGCTAAATTAAAATAAGGAACAAAGAGAAAATATGTCCTCTAAATTATATCTAATTGGAAGGAAAAAGGATTTCAGAGCTACCATGGACAGGTCTCTAAAATGCTCACCAGAAATAAAAAATAAAATCAGTATGGTAACAACTGTTAGGAAAAGAATAACAATTAAAGCAAATAGGTATATGCTCTGGTGACAACACAGTTTCAGCTGTGATATCTCCATCTCAAAAAAGATGAAACAGAAATGTAAAAGACAGGAAAGACTAAAACAGTGGTCGGGAATATGGAACGGTTTCTGTAAAAGAGTAACAAAAAAGACTCGTCAATCTAGGAAGGCGATGACCAAGAATTTGGCAGCTATCTATAAAATCATTAATGTCAATAAGAAAATGAGTATGTATAGCTATCCACCATTTCACATAAGCACAACCTAGGAGGAGTCAAATGAAATTAACAGTTCAAAATAAAAGGAAGTACTTTTTAACAAAACATAGTTCAATTGTAGTACACACTGAAACAATTAAATTAACAGAAGACTAGTAAGGAAAAAAAAAAAAAGTGTGAGAAACAACACTTCAACCAACACAGTCAGTGAAGAAGGAGAGGGAGGAGGTGCTTTAGGCACTGGACCACATTCTTATGTAGCCTGTGGGAGACACCACGGTGGAGAAGATATTTCCCTGCAGCCCATGAAGGACCCTATAGGCAGAGCAGGGAACAGTGTGAGGAGGAAGGAGTGGCAGGGAGGAACTGCTATGAACTGACCACAACTTTCCATTCCAGATCCCACTTTTCACTACTTAGTGTGTAGGGCAGAAGATAAAGGAGTCAGGAATAAAGGAGTGAATCTGAGACTGGAAAGAGGGGGTGGAAGATGCTTTAGGTTTTGTCTTTGTTTCTCACTATCCAACTCTACTTTAATTGGCAATAAATAAAAATACTTTTCCCCAAGTTGAGTCTGTTTTGTCCATGACAGTAGTTGGTAAGTGATCTGCCTGTCTTTATCTTAATCCATGCTTTTTTACATCTTATTTGCTCCACTTCCTCCACCCTGTTGAGGAGGAATAGTGAGAGAGTGACTGGGTGGGTGCCTTGCAGCTGGCCAAGGTCAATCCACCAGAGGGCTCTATCAAGTTCTACTAAAAAACACAGTCTAGATACAGTTTTCAGCTCAAAAAAAGTTCCAAAATTGAAGATTTCTAGAAAGTGAAAGTTATAAGAATGGAAGGATCAATCTGTATTTCCCTGGTTACTTTTCTTTTTCCAGAAGAAACAACTACATGTCATAGCAGTGAGGAATGGGAAAATGGGTTAACTGAACACCTGATATAACTCAGTAAGACAATTATTAGGTAAAGATCTTATATCTCAGCCTCACAATATATTAATTATAAAATTTTCTGTAGTATTTTATGCAATGCAAACTAGTAAACATCTCTGTCAGAATTGCTGGAGTTTGAGGGAGGTTCAAAAAGGTAGACAGATAATATCATGGATGAGTATAGGCAATATGTTTGGAACTGACTGTCTGTGATGGAGACTAAGTGACAAAAGATGAAAGTCATACAATAAACTGATGAAGGATTATACTATGTCTTCACATAGGTTCTCCTAAAGGAAGCAATACCCCAACTCAGGATCAGGCTTTATCTGAAGACATTTCCCCTCACATACCCATTTTTCTGCATAGCATGGACCACTAAGGCACTGTACAAAGAAACACTGCACTGCCACATTCAGCTTGTCCACAGACATAACATGAATCTGAGAATCCAGTGAGGGCAGCCATGGGGTTGTCAAGAAAACCCTCTAGATGAAATACAAGTAAATTCTTTCCCCTTTCTTAATAAAAAGTGTAAGAATTAAGTCACCCAACATTCATACATAACTCTTCAATAACTCATCCACAAGTACTTCCACAGAAAGGGGAAAATAAATCAGTAAGGAAACAGATTTTAATGTCAAGCATTAAAGGGATAATTATAAACAATAGTAAGGACTTTTTAATTATGAAAAATACCATGACAGTATGCTTTTAAATTATATATAATGGAAAACAAGGTGAGTCACATAATCATACTCCTTTTGACACATAACAATCTTCATCAGCAATCTTCATCCTGCCCCCATGTCAAGACTGTATAAAGGGGGCAGGTTCCCTGATGTGAACATTCACCTAATCTAGTACACTGAAAATCCTTATGCACTCACTCACAAGAATTGCATCTTTTGAAACCACCCAACTTACTGTAAAACAACTGTTGGTTAAGATATTATAAAATATTCATTGAATATCTCTTAGTATATTTAAGAAACTAGCATACAAGATTGAAGACTTCATAAATAGAATATTGATGATAAAACCTAAAATCCCTTCAGATTTTGTCAAATGTAACCTGAGAGAGCTAATGTTCAGTGTGGTGGTGTTCTGACTAGTTATACACCCTGTAAAAGCAGCTGAAATATAATCACTGGGGCTGAAGACAGAGTATTAAATTTAGGTTTAGGGATTTTTTTGTTTGTCTGATTTATTTTATTATTGGAACATAGTATAAATTCCAATAAACACTCAAAAGACATTTACTTTTACACAATTTTTTGTCCCAAACCAAGGTCTATAATATAGGGATGGATATTTATAATCTGACTTGGATTTAGTGGATTTACTTGGATTTAATCTGACATTGGTTTTAGATTCTCCTACTAAATATATAGTGTACCCCAAAAGCTCAGATCTAAAACCAGAATTTGCTGAGACTTTCAAAACTCCAAAGCAAATATATATAATAAATGACCACTACTTCTTTGCAACATACACGGGAAATCAGTGGAACATAACAGGAGAGTAAATGGAACTAGATTGCTTTATATTTTTCAGGAACATTATTATGCAAAATTAACAGGATAATTTTATCTTCCAGAATACAACCCAGCTGACATTTTTTTCATTTCCTGATCTCTCAGGTTTAGATGAATGGCATTTTTATAGGTGAATGTTCCAAGAAAAGGCAACTAGTTATATTTTCCTAACACCATTCTACCTGAGCAACTGAGAAAAACAAGAAAAAGCTCTTTCATGCTCTTTAAAGGATCTGGTTGGTAATTTCACCTACTTTGGATGAGGCTTTAGGTCCTAGACACATAATAAAGGTAGAACCCATAAGCAGTACAGGTGCAATGGTGATAACCCCACTACATGTTTAGAATTTCTGATTATTGTCTCCTTTAATGGAGGGACAGAGATTAAACTAATGATTAACTAACTGAAAGGAATTTTTTTTTCTTTTCCTTTTCTGCTGTAGCTTCCATGCTAAAAGACAAATTAAAACATTTCCCTTGTAGCAGAGGTAACTATGAGAAATAAAACAAGGATGCTAAATAAAGCTACTTATCCATATAAAGTATGTGTTCTTGGGAGAAAACAAAAGGGAGAAATAAAGGGCAAAATCAATCTTGCAAAGTCTTTTTAAAAGAATATTACTAAGGGCAGATCTTGATTTATTCAGAACCATATCAGTGTCAGTATCTGAGAAACCATCTCAAAACTTAAAGGAGAAGATGCTCTCAGTGCAGGAAGAAACATTAAGTGAATGTATGTGATGAGGTGAAAGTCAAGGTACTCTGGAAAGTGATGGTTCTAAAAAGAAATTCCACCTATACCTTCTGACTGGATTGTGGTTTAATCCGATTGGCAGAATTTGTTCAGAAGTGTAAACTTTTATAATATAGGATATTTCTTGCTGCTGGTAAAGGAATCATGTTGAGAGAATTGGATGAACCCAAAAGCTTACAGAAACTTCACAACAGGTTCATGAGATCAATCGTATAAACAGCAGTGAGCAGTTTCTCCACAAGTGAGGAAAGATCTTTGTCAAACAAAAAATATGACCAGCCTCCATGAACTATAACTTCTGGAACTTGAAAAACTAAATTTAAGAAAAAGATTTTCCTAGAAAGGTTCATATATGTGTCAGTGTGGTTTTTTAAAGTCTAAAATACTATTCAACATCATTTATGTCCTCTTTTGGAAACCTATTTTAAAAACATTGTCCTCATCTTCCCTTCTTCAACCTTCCCTTACCAGCTCCAACTATGGTGGAATTCCAAACACAACAATCAAACTCCCAGATGAGTCAGATTTACTTATTGTATTGTACCCACATACGTAAAAGAAATTATATCATCTCTGTTTTCATTAATTATTAATGTCAAGGTGCAATTTAAAATTCTACTCTTTTTTTTCTATGACTGTTAGAGAGTGCTTTGGGGGGTTTTGTTTTTATTTTTTTCCTACAGCTTACAAAACATTCTAAACACTAAGGTACAATAATTTCTCACCTTGTAACTATTTAGAGAAATCATTCTGGCTTAGTATTTTAGCACTCATTTCTGTCTTCTAGATAGGAAAAAAACAAAGTTATATTCTGACTACAAGCAATTCTCAGAATTAACAGTTTACAGTCCAGAGTAAAATCATGCTGTCAAATCCTGAAAACAAATTATTTATACCCTTTTCTGACGATTTTTTAATTATTATTATTTTATGTATTGTCAACATAGTTTTTATAGTGTCTAAATAATTTAGGACCCTAAATCCTACTTTCAAAATCACTTTGAGGTTAGTCTTACAAGGAGATTTAAGCATTGCAACAGGGATTTGGCTCAGTGTGTATCTATTGACACAAAAATCACAAAAGTAAGATAAATGTACATTTAATTTTCTTAACTGAGTATTTGAGATACAAACAAAATTATGGAAAATTGTATGGTTATTCAGGGAGTAGAATTAAGAATGTGAAATCTAAAAGATTATGCCATTGATTTCAGCAAGATATAGACTGTGCTGAAATCTCTTCCATTTTTGAGACTGCCCAGTTCTGAAAGTTTCAGAGAAAAAAGTATAGTTTATTTTTGGCAGACATGGAATAGTTTGTATCAATACTACAAGTCTGAATCTTTTTAGTTAGGTATGCTTACACCACGCAGAATGAAGTTTTAATACCTCCCAGAATGTTTTGCTTCAGTGATAATCAGAATTCTGAACATTTCTATTGTCCTATGACATCCAAACCCTTTGAGACTGCAGAATTGTTGGCCACAAGAATGTTGTGTGAACCACTCCATTCACAAATATGCATTAATCTTTTTAACTGGCAAAATTTTTTACTTTCTTGAATAATCTCTTGTTCTTGAGCTATGCAACAGTGAACGGAATATCCTCAGCTATTTCTTCTCTAACATTTACTATTTTTCCAATTTGTATCCTGTTTTTTCTTAATTTCATTTTTTTAATCTAAGAAAGATTAAAATATTTTTTCAGTCTCTCTAAAGTGTTTTTCAACTCCCTTAACAGACTCCTCTTCATAATCATTTCCTTCATCTTTCACTGAACACTTTAAAGTTTTGTAATACCTTTTTTGAGATGAGGAGACCCATATTGTTAGAAAATTGGAATTTTTAATTGAGGGCCCTACTTCTAATTTTTTACAGTAGTAACATAACTTCTATATCATCCTCTTTATGGAATATAAAAGATTTTAAAGACAAAAACTGAGTACAATATGAAGGTTTTCCTTGGACTGTCCTTCCTAATCACTGGGTTTACTTAACATGATCAGATAATTCTGAGATTTCTCACAGTCCTTAGAAACACCTAAGTAATTCTCATGACTTTGACACATTCCCTTTTGACTCTATATGTGCTTAAAGCATTACATAGGACCTCAGTATGGAATCCTAAGGTGCTGTGCTATCAACACCTGCTGTCAGTTTAACCTCACTCTGCTTGCTTTCTTTGAGCTGATGTTGATCCACCGTGTTATATTGTTTTTCACATGGTAATAATTTAATTTCCATAACCCTTTATATGACCTCTCTCAAATGTTTTTGCAAGTGTCACCAAATTACACCTAGTCCTTCTTCTCCTTCCAATACTTTGTTGAAATGTCTAAACAATTCAAAAAAGACACACGTAATCTTTATTTGTATGAAAAATCATGTACATAAAAATGCCCTATCAGAGGATAATGTTCAGTGTTTTCATAACTGAGTTTGATATACAGGAATACAAGAGATGAGGGTGAGGGTAGAAGACTATCACAAAATGGGACTTCACAACAAACAGCACAGATTTTAAGTACCTGGCTGGCTCAAGTAGCCAACAGAAAGTGCTGCTGACAAAATGACTACAAGTCTTATCCTTCTGTGGCTCCTGCTCCATACCAGTGGGCTTTCATAGCAGTAAATCCTCTTCCAAAGGAAAAAACCTAAACTCCTCATTTCAAGGATCAAGAAATGTCAAATCTCTCTAACAAAAGTTGGACAAATAAGTGCTTCTTTACTCAATTGCTCTTTATTGAATAGCTATGGGAATGTGGTAGGTGGTGAGGTCTGGGGAAACCTTCTGGTGGCACATGGGAGAGAGCCTAGCTTGAATGAACAAAAGGAGGACCTACTGAATAGCACCTAGTCACATAACTCAGGAGACATAGCACAATTCTTCTGGTACACTCAGACACTGAGTGCCACCAGCCTTGAGCAATAGGTAAGCTTTGAGTCAAATCAGCAGGTTCTGGGCTCTTGGGTCCAGCCTGGAAGGAGCAGCTTAATAACAAACAGAAAATTTCTAGTGGAGCAGCAAACAAAACTGAGGCCACAAGCTTATCTTCCTGTTAGGATCCCCTCAGTACATTAAATACTTTTATAACTGGTCTTTTAGGAATGTAAAAATGTGACTGTCTCTCCAGCTAGTTTCAGGAAATTCCTGTGGCTTAGTAGCTAACATTTTCTTTAACAGATCTTCCAGCTTTTCTTGATTATTTATAAGCAATGTAATTCTGTATCTAGGGGAGAGATATCACCAGAAGATACTCAGAAAACACTCCAGTGACACTACTGTTTTAAATAGTTTGTGAAATGTCTAGAAGAAGAAAAAGTGGAAAAAAACTTCCTCCAAACAAAGCTCAGCTCCATTCCACGACTTTCCAGTAATACTAACTTTTCATCTGCTATGCAGTCAGCTCTTTAGTTAATACAAATATTGATTCAGGATTTGAGAGAAGATAAAGCTGATGTTGGAGAACAATGCAGGAAAGAAACACACAGGTATCCCAGAGACATTTTGCTTTGTGAATAATGATGATGATGGTAATTAATAATTATTCTGTGCCATTGGAGAATTCCACTAATTGGTAATCTCCTGCTTTAAAAGTCCTAATATTTTATTTCTGCTTATTGCAAACTACCAAGTAGAATGTTAATGGAAATGTGGACTACTGATATTTTAATAATCCTAACTGTAATCACATGAACTCTTATATAGCTAACCTTTAATTACAATACTAGATGTAGAAAACTGGTTGCCATCAAAAGCATAAATTATGGTGGGAATTATTTTTCGGTATAAAACCTTAACTTCTAACATTTCAAAAGGAATAGGTATAATGGATTTTATCTTGAACAATAATTAAAATCCTTGGGATTTTGATGTGGTTGGTGCTGTATTAATGCAAGGGGTAAGGTTAGTAGTGCATGACTGAAAGAGAAAGGAAGTAAATTATTACATTTACAGAAGTACACGATCCAGTAATCAAGTAACCAGCTAGTCTTGTTGCATTATTTAAATAGCAATAGTTAAATCAAATACGTGCTTTCAAAAATTTTACTCAAGTAATTCGGTAAGTCAATTTCCTACTCAGTTTGACTTAGGATCAGGTCTTCAAATAGAGATCACATAACAGGATGTTAAAGTCCTTTTGTCTTGTCTGCTTTAGGACTAGTTACATGAAACCCAAGCATCTCATGCAGTCATTTTTGCAGAGTTATCTTCACTGGTGTATTTAAACAGAAGATCAGAGCCATTTATGTTTACTTTTCTCTCTATTTCAGGTAATTTCTGAAACAGCTAATACTTTTGCACTTAGAGCAGTGTGTTTAGAAATTAAATATTTTCATTTTTCCTTGCAAAGTTGTCATGTATGTTGTCTCTGTTACATAAATACTACAGTAAGATTTCAGGGTCTATTTATTAAAGCTTTCTTGGTAAATTTCAAGTACTTGGTAACAACTGACTGTATCTTGGTTTTGAACCAGCATGTTTAGGAGTGTTTGCCAATCCTTGTAAAAACACATGCCTTGTATATGACATTATTTGTTAAAGGCCACTCACTAAGTGCGATAATGAAACAGAAGGAATTGCAAGTTACGAAAGAATTGGAAAATTAGCAAAACAAAAGTTCCTGTGACCTCATAATTAACATTTAGGGCATAAGATAAAACTGACTGGATAGAAGGATGGAAATTTTGAAAACAATGGCATCCTCATGAAGTAACAATTTGTGTAAGTCACTAAAGACATGTGTGAGGTTTTAATCTTCCTGGTCTCCTCAGTCACAGTGTCTCATTTTGAGGCAGCTCTTTATTTTTACCCCAGAGATCATGCTGAAATAAACTGTCAAACATCCCTTACACCTCCATGCCATCTAATTATAGCCTGTAACACTCGAGAATGCTGACAGTGCTGAGCTATTGACTCTTGACACTTTCTAAAGCACTTAATTATCTTTTCACACAAGCCCCTCTCAGACCTGTCAACTTCTTTGTATTGTTTATGAAAAAAGTTGCATATTAACATTTCAGGATTACGCACCTAAAGTCAAACTTGCGCATACGCATGAACCATTAAAAGGAGAGTTTAATAAATGACAGGAGAAGAGATGAAAGAATTTGACTTGATAAGACTTCTCAAATAAGTAAAGGAAGAAAAATTTGGTCCCTTACAAAGATTTTTGGGATAAATTGAAAGAATTTGAGGTTTTCCATTAATTTTATCAAAGACTAAAAGGAAAAAAACACCAACAGATATGTGTTTTGTGTTATTTGTCCTTATTCCAAAAGATTAGGGTCCAAACTTGCAATCTTGTCTCTTTCTAATGACAACTGCTTTTGAGCATCCCACCCAAAAAGGAAAAATAAGTTAAATTTGTCAAGATTTCCTGTGTTTCCTGGAACCATAACAAGTACTACTAAACTCTAAAGACTCCTTTTTTGAATGAAATACTTGTGGGTAATAGATTCCTTAAATTATATAAGTGATTTTGGAAACTTTTCTATCTAAACCTGTTGAGGTTATCCCTGAAGTACCATTGGGAAACCAGATGTCAATCATGATGTCTAAACTGATGTGAAACACTAATTGTCCCCATAACTTGTGGTCATTTACATAGTATTTAAAGACAGCCTTCAACTACAATGGCTTGATGACTAGATGCGTGGAAGACAGATTTTGCAACATTTGTGATTTCCTATAAAATCTAAAGATTTAAACTCTTTCATGTGCTTCAACATGATTCTATGCAGATACGTAGAACTGACTTAGAGCGTTACGTTTGTATAGTATGTTTTCTTGAAGACACTTACACGTATGTCACATTTAGTAAGTTATGTACTCACCAACCTAGTGACTTTATTAATCTAGAAATGACAAGACTCTGAGTCTGAACATCAAATATATCTACAATACTTATTAACTATCATTTGTTCTCTTATAGCAATTTTGAATAGCCAGCATACTTGTAGAAAAGAAACTAGTTTACAAGCATTTTCCAAATGACAAAACCAAACATCTTACTAAACAATTACATTTTTAGGCTTAGAGAGTTCTTCTAGAACATACACTAATAATGAATAAAAAACCATAATTTTGAGTTTAAAAAGAAAATTCTGTTCCAAGGATTCTGTAAGGTATATTAGTATTTCCTTAAGTATAAACAAAGAATCGATATATTGGAAATAGAACATCCTTCAGAAGCTATGGCCTATCATACCATGCACATAGAAGCTTCCTTTCTTTATCACAAGACTTACTAATCATGATAAGTATGTATGTGTGAAATATTGTCTTATGACTGAATGTGGAGCACTTAGAAGTTGGCACAGAGAAGATTAACAGAAATAGCAGCTGCATACCTCACATGTAGGAGGTGTCCGGGCAGCAAGGTTATCCTATGGTAGTGAAGTGACTAAATGTGTGTGCAGACAATTAGGGGGTCAAGCTCATTAAGATTTTTGCTAGGTGACACTAAATAGTACATCCTAAACAGGAATCAGTGGAGGATATTAGCTAAAAAGGTTTTGTTTTGGTTTTTTACACTGGCTTAAATTCTGTATGTGTCAAGCTATCCATTCTATTAAGTACATTTGGAAAGCAAGCTACACGAAAACAAGTGAAGTTCTTAACTTCAAATACTGATCTCCAGAAAGGGGGAAACTAATGAACCTGAAACATCAGTGTAACTATTTCTAAGCCAAATGCTTCTCCAAGTACTTCATGCTCCTCAATTTATTTGTACTTAACACGAGGCAAAAAGACAGATAAGGATATAAGACAGAATTTTATTAGGACATTCTAATTATACAACAAAATAGAATATGAAGTCCACTGCACTATCATTATTTATAGCTTCTGCTATTTTGTGTTTTGATGTCATGACTTAATGGAATCACATGTAGTTCATGAAATTTATTCCATCTCTACATCTTATATCTGCCTTATTTTTGGTCATGAACTCCAACACAAGCTTTCTATCTCTCCAGTCTACTTTTCCCTTACATTTTCTGCAATCACTTCTTAAACTGCTTTAGCGACTTGGAAGGCTGCTCCTCTTACTGCTCTAATGATTGCTCTTTTGCACTGTTTCAAAGATTCACTCTACTGCTCCAGTGTTTTTTTTTTCCCCTTTAGCATCACTATTATAGTTTTACCTTTTGCTCTAGCATCAGCGATTGCTTGAAACGTAGGAGGTAGCACACCACTGAACTATGAGATTTGCTTGGCTTGTCAGGCAGTGAGTGATATTCTGTCAATCAGAGGACCCAAATTTCTGAACATTCCAGGTTATAACAACTGGCAGCCCGTACAGGGCATGGATATGTGTATTATATGGAGTATACATGCTCATTGCTTTCTTCAAACCTTTATCTCATCCAACTGAAACTTGCTTACCTGCTAAAGTAAACAGAAATTAAGAGGGAGAGAAGGAGTTGTGAAGGCTTCACCCAGTGAATCAGGACAGGTTTTTCTTTGCAAAAATTTCATTGTAGTGTAATTATATAGTTCCTAGAGTTCCTTATAAGATGTGTCTTATTTGTAGTCAAGCTAGGGGGAAAGAAAAAATAGAAAGCTCAACTTGGTTTTACGGTTCTCCAAACATTCACTAGGGTCTATATATCATAATTCGATCATAAACAAGAACCACAGAATTACATACTACAAGCATTTATTTTAGAGGTTTATATATTCTCCATAAATATTTGTTGTGGGTCAAACTTAGAACATGCTAGTTAGTTATTTTTCTTCAGTAATTGCCATGTAAATTCATCCTGAATGTGAGCCTTAGGGAAAAAAGAAATTGGTTACCTCTTTTCCTGTATTTTGAAAAGACATTTAAGATATCTTTCCTCCATAATTAAATTATCCCCTTTTTACTTTTCCATACTTTGTAAGTCCCTCTAATCCTATTCGTACAGTAAGCTGAAAGAGCAGTTAGTGACAATGTTCTTTCACTGAGAGAGAAGCAGATTGCGTTTGAGGCTACTCTGGATTTTAGTAGTTCAAATTAGACTTCTCAGTCTTCTGTAAAAGAACAGAAAGCTCCTTTCAACAGCATTTTACATAAAGTTTGTTGATTTCATTCTTGTGGTCATTTCAAAATAAAAACTCTGAATGCAGTAAGTGTTCCTCAAGCCTGAAAGACTCGCTATTGTATTATAGCTATCTCAGTAAGATTCTTACTATGTTTTAGTAAAATTAAAGCAGAACATACCAATTCTCATCAGTATTTCTAATGTTAATTCATAAAGAAACATATTATTATGGACATAAATACTATCCTGTGCTGTATAGCATAAATGAGAGAGAATAAAGAATAAGGAATTAAAATTGCCTGCACGTGTGTAAGTATTACATAAGCTTACAAGCAGAGTTATATTAGAAGCAACAACAAATCATCGCTTTTACACATTTTTCCTGAAATTTGAAACACTCTTTCTCACTCATTTCTAAGACTAAGACCATGTCAACATTATAGACAAAGAAATAGAAAGAGAAAGGACCACCTTGCCCTCACACCCAACAGAAATTTAACTAAAGCCATCATGAGGAAACATCTGTCTTCCCTACAGTTGTCAACAAACAGCATTCCATCCTACAGCATGCTTAATCTCACTTTTCTGCTTTCACAGCCACTTTCTCCACAGCTGCAACCTATCTGGTGGACAACAAAAGGCACTGCACTCTCATGTCTATTTTAAAGTATCAATTTGTTCTGTATGTCAGGAGATGTTCAACTTCTTCATAGATTCAAACCCTGTCATTTTTTTACTCTGTGCCATCCTCTGGTAGCCTGGTGAGTTGTTCATACTTTCTAAAAAAAAAAAAAAAAAAAAAAATGTTGGCAAACTGGAAAGAATTAAAATAAATACAAGATAGGGATGAACTCAGGAATATCTGTCTCAGTAAAAGACTAGAGAAGCTCAATCAATTTAAGTTCACTACAAGCAGAAGTGACAATTCAGCTCTAAGTAATCAATAAGAAAAAATATCAATTTTTCTAAAAAACAACTGCCAAAGGCATAACAGGAAGTGAAAACTAGAAGATAAAACTACTGTAGAGATGATATTTCTATAGTGGAGGTAATTAAACAGCAGAACATTTTACATTCTTTGTCAGCTGATATCTTTATACTAAGCCTTGATGTCTCTTCCAAAAGCCATGTACTAGTCCAACAGGAAATTACAAACTTAAAACAGAAACCTCTTGAGAAAATTCTAGAGTTTTTGACTGTAGAATCTTCTGGCCTTGAAATCTATTACTTGTCATCTACTTCCCCTAACTATATTATGTTGCTACGCCTTGAGACAGCTGAACAATGCCTTTTATGAAAAGATAATATTAGCAATGTATTAGATGCATTACACATAGTGTGATATAACCATGGGGAAAAAGAAAGGAGTTAGTAAATCTTGAACTAACGCCTCATAGATCATAAACAGGATGATCTCAGGTATTACAATAGTCCACGTGCAGTGAGTGTGACTGTGCAGTGGAGTTTAGGAGAAATGACAGAGGATATAGAGACGTTCGAGATCTGTATTTGGACCATCTTATACCCTGCATGGTTAATATGCAGAGGCATGTGGCCCTCAGCAGTTTCTGCAGTACATCTATCCTACAAATAGAAAACAAATGTCATGCAAAAATTTATGTTTCCCAAATTAGGTTTCCTTTGACCACTGACAATGAGTATTTATTTTTTCATAAATTTTAAAAAAGAAAATATAAATCCCTTAATATATTTTCATGAATAGTAACTGTATGCTTCTCTGATATTTTATTGCATTTCTCTTTCTTGTATAACATTCGTCGATTTCCTTAAGCATTCAAAACAGCCCAAGAAAAACAAAGAAAGATGAATACTAAAAGAAAGAAGACAAAGACCAGACTCTAAGCATGACCTTGGTTTGTGGTTTAATGAACTTATGAAGAGGATAATTGTCTATTTCATCTGGGGTCTGTTGCTTTTATGTTATATTTAAATTAATTACATATGGAAATATTGGTACTCCAAAACATAACTGTGATTTTCCTAGAGTAAAGATAATAGAAACTCAAGCTTTATTAATATAGAGATGGGGACAATTTTTTTTTTTGCAGATTTTCATTATTTTTACTCCAAATGTTGGTCAAAAAAGAAAGATAATTCAGTTTTGATGAGACCAAAAAAAGTCTTCAGGGAAGATATTTGAATGCCAAGTCTCAAAAATGTGCACTTCACTCATTCATAAAATATATTAAAACATGCAAAAGAGGAACACATTCAAATTAGTGTTTGCTTAAACAAATGAATGTTAGCATGATTTTGTACCTTACATTGCAATATTTTTTTGCTTTCATTCCTTAAGTCTGTTTTTTGTCTAAACTTTGGATCAGCACCTACCACATAGAAAAATTTTTAAAATTATAATAATAAAAATAATTAAATCATATCACAGAGAAGGAAAACTAGAGTTTGTGAAGGAAATTCATGTCCCAATTCCAAACAGAAAAGTTTGTATAAACCCACCTTTCCCTTTCTGAATTTAATTTTTCTTTAATAAATATGTCTATAAAATACTTAATATTTTACTTATTTTCACTCTTAAAATTAATGATAACATTACAAGATATAGAAGTAGATTTCAAAAAATTGGGAGTTAGGCTTTTCCAAGAAAAATATTTACTACACTGTTTTGTAACTGTCATCCTTGAAAATTAGATGGGGAGTGATGTAAACTCTAACGGAGTAGTCATACATTCTGAGCAGAGAAAAAGAACAACCAAAAATTGTCCTTGTCCTTGAGTTGATTGTTAATTTTAGAATTGATATAATTCAAGGTGAAATACCTGAAGAGTGTCTGTTAACAGACATGGAATGTTAGAATTCTTTTTTTTTTTTTCCTTCTCTAGAAACAAGACATTTTAGAAATACACCAAGAAAGACTTTGTGCAAGCAGGTCAAACATGTGTGTGTACATGTATGGCTTTGATTCACCTTATTTTTTGTCTACTCAATCTCATTGTTTAGCAGGAAGATGAACTCACCATGTTTTCTCAAATTAACTGTTTTCAGTCTTTTAATTAAGTAACGACACTGCATAGGCATGTCCTCAATTGTAATACTAACACAGCAAAGTAAGTTTTTGGTTTAGTATGGACTACACAAGAGTTCCTAGTATAGAGTTATTAACAAAGAATGAAATTACTGGACAGTGTTACAGGCAATAGCAATTTTCAAGGGGATTAAGCATACACTATGTTGATAACATGCAAGCAAGTGAAGATCAGTGTTATGTGTCTTTTCTGTCAGCATATATATGTTTTTGTTACTTCCAGTGGAATTCTGGTTGAAAATCTGAGAGAGAAAGTGCATTAACTGTAGAGGATGCTTATTAGCCTTATATCTACTAGGATATTTTTGTATTTTCAGTTATGCTAATTCTTAATAACAAATAGGCATTCGTCATTTCTCTCTTGCCACTCCCCCCTAAATTTGGTATTTCAAAAAATTCGATGGTTATACATCAAAATAGAGTTTTCAAAGGGTCTGGAGCAGACAAGGTAAGATATTTTTAAAATCTCACCATTTGTTTAAGAGATAAAATGTCTCATTTTCTAAAAAGTATCTCAAATTTTGAATATACTTGTCTATTCTTAATAAAATGTTCTTAACATAATAAGTGTAATAAATTAGAAGATAGACTGTTATGAATACCATATACAGTTGCTATTAATACCTACAATTCACATCATCTTTTTAATACTGTGATCCATTAAAAAAAATTGAAACCTCTATACATAAACAGTTTTGTAAGAAGTCACCATAAATATGTCAATGTAACACCATCTGCTGTTGAAATCACTTTACATTAATTATAAATTTTTTATTGCCTTTAAATAGTGTATTTAAGTTCAAACACTTCAGAAATATATACATATAGATTATAAAGCCATCTTGTATGGTCACTTCCTATAGAAGAACCAAGAACTACGTTCATAAGCAGCTCTTTTAGCCATTATATATATAATGTAATTATGTTGAAATACCTATCATACAAAATATATTTTTTAAGCAGTGTTCTTTTAATTACATTTATTGGATTAAAATTTGATAATATACAACACTATAAGAATCAGTTTCAGATTTTATTCTAGTTAGATGATTCGTACATGTAAGTGCTGTGGAATAAAAGGGAAGAACTATTTTAACTAGAAATTTTGTGACACTGGTGAAAACTCCAGTAGCGAATTGGTATTACCGTTAAGAAGGACTGATTCTTATTTATGATATTACTAATTAATTAGTGTTCCTTAATTACAAATTAAACATATAGATACAAATCAGCGTAAGGAGATTTTTTCAGCAACTTTGAGATAAATTGCTATAACTTCACTGACCTGAAGTAGTTACATCATCTTTAGAATCACCTGCAGAGCTGTCCCTTTCTTTTTTCAAAATGTGAAACTGAAATGTTTTGCGCATTTCATTTTGCCATCTTGCACACTAAGATGACAAACACTTTCCCTCTCTTTATTACACGATGACAATCCACAGTTAATATTAATCTTGACTTGTGCATTCGAAAATATGTAATTGCTGTGTGAGCATCTGATTACACCTCTGTCAACCAAAACCCATTGTTTTTTAAATATTTGCCTCATAAGGTCATGACTGGTTTGCTCAACTGTGTCTTCCACACTATTCTCCCCAAAAGCCATCTTGTCTCCTGTTTCTATGATTCTGTTGCATTTAAAGCACAAAAAAAGAGGTCACAAAATACCCTGGTACTAATCTTACTTCTCCATCTACGTTCAGTGGATAAATACTGCTACTGTGAGAAACTGGTTGCTTTATTTAGAAGTACAAGATATGTAGTATGAATTAATTGTTTTTGAAAATGGTGTTCCGTAAGCAGAATATACAATAGGCTGACTTTTGATATGTAATTTATGCTCACTTATTCCAAGTTACCTTTATAACTCAATCATTCTGCCACTTATAAATTATGGAGTAATTAAAGGTTATGTAAATAAAATATTTTACATGTTACTGTTATATATGGATTCAAATGGCATAACTGGATTTAAATAACGAGGTCTGGATTCAGATTTCAACAGTTCCATTACTCATTAATTTCTTTGACCATGATTTTTGCAAGAGAAACTTATAAATTTCAGATCACAGTTTGTAACTTAACCAACCTCCTTCCCACCCTGCCTGCTCACTCAAGATTTTAGAAATTGGCATCTATCAACATGCGCGTTTCAATGTGTGCAGAAATGCACTCATGTGAGTGTAAATATACTTTTAAAACAGAAAAAAATGACTTTCCAAGCTTTTGGATTGCATCATCATCTCCCCAGAATTTGCAATCCTGACACTAGGAGTTCCATGAGAACTCTGTAAGGGATAGATGAGAGGTTTCCTTCTTGATTTGCGTTTAGAGCTTTTGACTTTCAAGCTTAAGATGCTGAAGACCTAATACACTACATGTTCCAACTACTAAAGACATATCCATGTTCCTTAATATCTGGGGGCATTTTAATCTTAAAACAACAGTGGGACTGGTGTTTTTCCTTTGACGTTTAGCTTGTATGTGTCCATGGTAATAAACATCTCTACTGCAGAGATGGAGAGCAAAAACTAAACACTTAGAAATCCATTTGTTTAGCTGAATTACTTCTAGGTTGTCTGATAAACAGTAAAAGGACTTATTTGTACTTATGATTCCATTTCCTGTTATTGTGCACATGCATCTAGATGGGTCCATGATGATCGCAGAAAAGGACTTTGAAGAGTTTGTACTGATTACATTATGTGAGAGAAGCAATTTATTATAAGTCCTTCAAGAGTTGCTCTAGGTCTTGTTTTATTGATCAATATATAAATGAGCTTGATTTATATGGAGAGGGCATGTCTTTTTAAAACTAACCCTCAAAGCTCATTCCGTTGTTATCCCTAAGAAGATATACAAGGTCATGCAGTTGGGTACTACAAAATTAATTTACAATACAAAATATTATTTTGCTATATGTTTTATCTCATTTGTGTCATTTTAGCTCTCAGTTCTATAACAACAACAGAAGCAAAAATTGTGTATGTCATTTTTGCATATGTGGCTTCAAGTCCATGGTTCATTTTAATTTTAAATATAAATTCAATAAAATTTGTCAGCAAGAAGCAGTTGGTTATCCCTTAAAACAGGTGTCTGATTGATTCTGCTTTGATCTTGGACAAAAAAAGTCTCCAGAAATCATATAACTGTAAGGCTGATGGCAAAAGTATCTTGTTATATAAAGCCATATAACTAGAAGGAAATTTTGAAAGACATTCATCTATGGACTTTAGACTTTTCTGAGGAAGGAGCCCTGGGTACATTCAAATAAAAAAAAAAAAAAAAAGGGGGGGGGAGGGGAGGGGCGGGGAGAAAACAAAAACACCAAAGGCAGAAATCTCATGTAAATTAATTAATCTCTGGGGATTCGAGACCTTATTTATAAGAGCTGATCTTTTCCAGGGAACACTGGAGAGGAAAAACATCCTGTTTTCTCTAGATAATTTGAGCATGGTTTTACAGTATGATAAAGTTACTATCTTGGTTTCCTTTGGTAGGTGAAAAGTGGTTTACTGCATCTACCAAAAGTCCCCTTTCTTCTAAGACTTTAAAAGAACGAAAAATATGTAACACATTTAATTAAATTTATACTTGAGTAAATTTCGCTTTAAAAATACCTTGTCTCCAAACATTTTTGCCAAATTATGGCAATCTCCTATTTAAAAGCTGTGTGAAAAATTATTTTCTAGTGTAACTATGCCATAAAATAGTTATAAAGAAGGTGGAATTGCTAGAAGCTTCTTAGACTTAAGTATTTACATGTCACATTGAACATGGCATACATTTTATATTCTTCACAAAATACAGATGTGTTCAGGATGATTTCTGGATTGCTATTACTAGATAGTTAACTAAAGAAAATTTCACTGCCATATATCCAATTTTTATATCATAACTATGAGAAAATATTTTCAGTGGAAAGAAGTGTGAACGGGTCTCTAACCCAAATTTATTTGTACAGAGACTGTGTCTTCTTTGTTTAAAGCATGTGGACATACCTGTTAAATAGCATGAAATAAGCACAGTAGTTAGTTCAGTCCTGTACCCTTAAAGGTACATTCCTTTTATCCCACTTTTGGCTTTGATAAGAAGAAAAGTGTATCTGAAGAATGAAATTCAAAAACTAGCTTTCTTTCTAACCTCCTCAAATCTGTGAAGTTTTCTTATTTGACCAGGTGAAAATGAGTGAAAACAATATATGCAGGTGTAATAATTTTCAGCTCAGTTTATGTTTGGCATGTCTTATTCTTTCAGCCAGGAGCTCATGGCCAAATTCTTAATTTATCATCAAGTGTTCTGATTTGAAGAGCCAGGTAGAAGTCGCTAGCTGGGACTGCCATGAGGTGGTCATTCAAGACTATCATGTATGAGGAGCAATCAGTTTAAAAGGAACAGTAGGACAGCATGATGATGTATGTATGTGATTATGAATTAATTTTTGCTGAATGCAGGGATTTAGGTTGTGATTTCATAGAAGAGAGGAAAACAGAGCTTTTAAAATGTTTATTCAATTAAAATATTTGATATTTTACTTTTAACTACAAAAGCCTCTCAAATACCATTGATGAATGCTGGCAACAGACAGAATGGAAAAAAAACCTACAAGTAACTTTAAACCTTCCATCAGCTTGGAACTGCAGCATGCTTAGAGATCTTCTTCCTTGTTTAATATTTTATCATTGTTCAAGCAGATAAATAATATTATATCATAAATACATATAATAGAACTTACATAATAAACAATGTATGAGAACTTGCTTACCAAGATTTTCCCATCTCTCACAACTTTGTTTATAAGGCTTCATGCTGACATGTTGGACAAACCAGTTAATTTCAGCATAATGTTTGCAAATCCCCTTCCCATAATCACAATCTTGAGATGTCTTTTAAAAATAAGCAGGAATGTACATTTCTGTCTTACAAATTTTCACTAAGATTCTTCCTTGACAAACCTTCAGTAATTTTCCATAATCCAGCTGAAACCTCTCTTTCAGTATTTGTGCATGGCAGTGGGATCTACAGCCCACCAGAAAGCACTTGTGTTTGTAAACAGCACCTTGTTTGGGAGGCTCAATTAACAATCAGGCACCCACACACCCACAGCCAGACTCACTAGATTTCTAAGGATCACCAAGCAGATTCAGCATGCAGTCCTGTCCCTCCACCCCTCTGCCACCAGCTCCATTGCACTTGGAAGTATCTCAACAACTGCTGTGTGTCACCCGTCAACTGTTTGTTCAGCTAAGAAAGTAAGCAGAGTTACATTCTAGGGATGGCAGGAAGTAAATTAATTTATTTACCTATGTATATTTATTAGTTTATGATAGGTGAATAAATGCTGCAGCTGTTTTTTGTGAATCCACCTTTCATCATTATACTGTTTTTATACTTGTATGCTTCTCAATTGCAAAAATGTTCATTCCTGGGATGCATTGCTTTGTTGAGGAAGAAAATTAGTATTTATGATTTTAAAAAGGGTAAATGTTTGAATGGAGCAATTAATGATAGAAAAAGTAAAAATATTTTTCATATTGGCTATATACAGATGCAAGAAAACTCTTCTAATTTATACCATCTCAAAGATCAAGCTGCAACTGATGTTTAATGAAGCATTGCCTCCACAATTTTATTAATTTTACTATGAAGACTGACAACAGTAATCCTCATGTGGCTACAATAGAATTTATCTTGGAAGAAGAACTGTATGATCTAATCGTTTTTATATAATTCACTAGACTATATGAAAATCTGCAGCAATGACTACATAAAGAATATAGCCCAAGCTTAAAGATAAGACTAAAAAACTCTTTTTTAATAATAATAGAAACTATTTTCAGAAAATATAATTTGTCTCAATGGTTTTTGACTTAAAACACAAATAATAAATCTACTTTTATTTATTCCTCTATTCTTTACTGAGAAGACCAAAATAATGCAAGAAATGTTAGAACATGGGAGAACACATGACAGTACAGAAAATGAATGTCTTTATTAACTCTGATGTCTTGTTTCACATTTCTAGACTAAAATCTGATCTGTGGAAAGCCTAAACAGATCTAATTAAATACTTTTTCAATGATGGAGCCACAATGCTTAGAGACAGCTTAGAAATGCTTAGAGATTAGGCAGAAGTTTAGGTTCAGAAAACATACATTCACCTAACTGATTTTGAATCAATTAAAAACAGTTCTGAAGACATACGAGGTAATAAATTTTGAAGTGTAAAAAGAGGTGCAGAAGAAAAGCAGTCCTCCTATGTCATGACAAGCAGACAAAGCTATATAGTCCCTTCTTCTCTGAATAGACCACATGGAGGAAGAAGTGAGCAACTAGGATCCTTTTGTCCAGGGATAAATGGTTCTGCATTTTCAGGTCTGAACAGAACTTCAGTTTCAGATAACAAAAAACATTTTTGTGAGTTACTTGAGAAAAATTACACCCTTCTCTTGATTTCTATTAAACATCTATCTCTATTCTGTCATTGATATGTCTGTGTACGGAGAACAGATGTGTGCACATCTCTTTGAGGGAGAATTCTTTAATAGCTTTCTAAAAAGGTTTTCTAAAAATTCTAAAGATTTCTAAAAATTGCCATCGTATGAGATAATATATTGTTGTGAGTTAAAGATGTTGTTCTTAATCCTTTACCTCTGCTTTGATTCCGGACCTTGTTGTTTTACACAGTAAAGAATAAAACCCCAAAGAAAGTGGCATCAATGATGGAAAGTGCTAAACCAGAGTTGCTCTAAATACCTGAACTGGTTCCTTAACTTGAATCAAGGGATTTTCACTGGGCTGTGTCTTCAAGTAAGATACCATGTGCAGAATACTTGTATGAGTCCCACAGACACATATTCTTCACCTAACTGGGTCAACACACTGGATTGCCTAAAATACTGTGTTTTTAACTGCCTGACAATTTAAGATTCAAAATCCCCTATAATGAGTCTTAATACCAATCCATGCAAAATAATCTCAACTTCACAGCATGATGAATTAATTTCAATTTGTTTATTTAACTACTTTGATTGTTTTGATTTATTGATTCAATTTTTAATTGTGGCTTTTCATGATGTAGACTAATCATATGTGTGTTTAATTGTCTTCTGGATTTTTAATAAACTCTGGAATACACACACATTAGCTTACTCCACCAAATCACAACATGGGCTATGAACTCTGAAGGCACAAGTTCACTCAGATATTTGTATTCTTTTTGGCTCTGTTTCCAAATCAATACTGAAGTGCAGCTGTATCTAATTTAAGGAGAACTCAGGGAAAAGCACCGGCAAATGAACTGGAAAGCCATCATCACATTTTCCTTCTTTAAGCCAACAGAAAGAGGTGTTAAATTTTTTAGACACTCCTATCAGCTTTGGGCAACCTGACATGATTTCTCATCCTAGAGAAAGCCATATAAGATTAGATTTACACTTGGAGACCTTAAGTCTACTCTTACAGTACTGCAATGAATCTTTCCAGGGGTCTGGCTGTTGAACTTGACACAGTCTTGTGAAAAAGCACTAGGTCAGATTTACTTTGAGGTTTAGATATCTCTAGGAAACACTGCTTTCAGGTGGAAGGTGGGAGAAATAGTGACAGGTCCAGTCAGTTTTCTCATCTCGGAGCATCAGCTGACTTTGGTGCCAGAAAAGAGCAAAGAATTTGCAATTTTTTTGAGATATTTAGAGATTCTCATGTCAAACAAGACAGCCCCAGTAGTCCTCAACCCTACGCTTCTCTTCCCAAAGAGGTGGCTACCCAACTATTTGTGTTTAAGGAGGAAAGTAGCAATTCTGAATCCCATCAGTAGCTGCTGACGGTGACACACACAAGCCCACAGTGGCAAGAGCTTCTGCCACCTCCACAGAGCCAGCCCACCATCAGCCCTGGTCTATGGCCAACATTGGTAGGGAGGGAGGTCTTTGATTTTAAATCCTGTCACCAAATGTTGCCTCTGGCACATTTTGACTCTGGGCAATTGGATTACAGAACAAGGTCCAGCTCCAGCCTTTGCTGCCATACCATTTATTCAAACAGATTGAACCTGAAGTAGAAGGCTACGAGAGAATCTTACAAAATCTCATGTCTGTGGAAATTATTTCTTCACTCCCTCCTCCCTATTATTCACAAAGTCAAGAAGACACAAAAAAACTCCAACCCAAAACCAAAGGAAAAAACCAATTTAAACAGGTCATACTCTGTCTTAAAAGAAAAAAGGGAGCAGCTGAAATTCTGAGCACTCCAATAAGTTCTGGGACCATGGTAGAGCAAAGGGTCTGAACATAATCAAAGGTATTATAGAATTGTTGGTGGTAGCTGTAGGTAGCAAAAGCCTGTGGCATCTCCTGTGAAACACCGGTCATTTCTTCTAAGTCCATCATTATCCTGGTTTATGGCAAGTCTGGGGCATGGGATGCCAAACATCTATGGCCACAGTGGAGCTTTGGAGAAACTGCCTTCTGGCTTAAGTTCCCTCTTTTTTAATGTTTCATTGTCCATTTTTAAAGTTGAAGGAAAACTGCTTAAAAATGGACAAGTCTATGCAGAAGTGCTGATGTGCAACCTGTTGCCACTTTACCCAAAATGGCACTGCAAGGGAGATAGTCTGTGTCTTGATTATCTAAGGCCATTAGGACGAATCAAAATCTGCCACAGTTATTAACAGTATTAACAACTGCTGCCTTCTTAGATGATCTGTGAGAAGAGTCTAGTCAAATAGAAAGCTGAATTTGTGAGCAAAATGAAGTAAGAAGGAAAAAAAGAACTAAAGTGAGATGTTTATTGTAAGTTTGTATTTTACCATACCTGGAAGTTAATGTGGGAGTTGTAAAGTAGAGTGTATCTTCAGGTTGCCCTTCAGAGTAGAGGAGACAAGACATTCAGGACCTCTTTTAATTCTGTGTATCTATGTGTAAAGTATGAGAAATTCTGCCTGATATTTAATAGACTGCAACTGCCCTTCACTTGCAACAAGCTCAAAATTTCTCAGTAAGCTTTCAGATTGGAAGCATATTGAAGGGTTGAGAGGTGACATTTCTGAGATTGGAAAAGCTTCTATGGACCTAAGAATTAAGATTAATTATGTTAGGTACATACAGACTGAAAGAAATACCTAAGAGATTTCATGTCTCCAGACATACACATATCTTTAAAAAGACTTACCTGTATTCTGTTCAGTGTAAAAGTGTAGGTTTGTAGATTTTCTTATACATCTTGCCAAACTTATGCCTCTTTAAAAATAAGGGTTTAAACATGCTAACAACATTAACTAGGAGTTTCTATTTTTCTGTTTTCCTTAAAGTGAATCTCTATCAACTCATTAAAACCCTTCAGAATACAGGAATCAAATCTTTTAATGAAGTGCCTGAGTTGCTCTTCATTTTTTCATTTTGACAAGTTATTTCTGATAGTTTTCAAGATTTAATTTATGTGACCAGGCTAAGATGTGTTTAAACTAGGAAGTTTTCCAACAAACAGGTACAGTACTTTTACACTCAGCTGTGGCATTTGAGGAAGACTGTGTAATCTGAATCTTGGGATAATGGTGATGTTTATTCTGTATAATTGTTTATTCTCATTATTGCCCAAACTATGGTAATTCATAATTCTTGTCCATTTCTAGACCTATTTATGCATTTTAATTTTCATAATTATTCTTTGGAGAGTTGGGTCTTGAATTAATTCAATTTGTTTCCACCTTGTGTTCTTATTTTCAGAATTCTCTTTTGGCATTAAATGGTTATTGCATTCTTTACTATGTAATTATCTAGACTGTTAACACAAAAACTGGGATGTGCTCATAACCCAAAGTAATGCAATACTCCAAGTATTTGAAAGTGCTTACTTTTCAGAGAGAAATTAAAATCCCAGTCCATTCACTCTTGAACAATTACCACAGAAGTGTTTAAAGAGAACTGTTGAGTCTAATAACTTCTAAAGACTAATGACACATTAGGATATGAATTTGTGACAAATTTGTTGTCCTCTTTCCTAATTACATCAAAAAGCGTTCTTCTTTCCTCTCATTTTTCTACATTTGTGTGTGCATACGTTTACACACCCAGACTACTCTCTCTGCACCAACACAAATCTAAAACAGAGAAGGTAGACATAAAAAGTTACAGGGTCAAGAGTTTCCAGGTAAGAACTGCCATCTCTCGGATCAAAGTTCCACCTAGCTTAGCATCCTGCCTCTGTTGGTAACCAGGAGCAGACACAGAGGGGAAAAATAAAACAAGGAAAATAGGTGTAGTGTGATCCTTTTTCCTGACATGCCTTCATGGCATTGAGTGACTATGGTTTACAGACTTGCTGGTTCCTGCGTTTAATAGCTGTGTTGGACTTACAAACCTTTTCTGATATCCATGTACTTTCTTAGCCTCTATCAGAATCTGGAGTGTTGAATTCCACAGAATATTCTTCATCTCCATGGTTTTAATCATTATTTAATTAAAACATTACAATTCATATATTTCAGAACTTCTATGTGCTAATCAGAATAGATTAAAATGTTTTACATGTGTTCTTTTATGTCGTTACCTTGTCATAAAGCTACTCCCCCAATACCACCCCTCTGTCCCACAAGCTCATTATTTCATTGTATAGATTTCTGGGACAAAGATAAAAATAGACATGACATTTGGACTCAGAGACAAGTAGAGCCAACAGCGTTCAGTTTCAGCAATGTCAGGACTTTCATTTAGACCTTTTTTTGCTGAACCATTCCTTAGTATATTACAATAATATCATCAGAAGTACTGGACTAGTATCTCATTCCAAAATATGCTTGTATCTACCATGACACAGAGACATTGGAACTACCTAAACTGTTGACCTTACTTTGATTTCCTTCTACCAAGAAGTAGTGTCATCACAGTATTTTGGGAAGAAATGGTAACTCTTAGCTTCTGGAGTTATTGTATCTACTGCTTGAACTAAGATTGAAGTAAGATTAGCTAAGGATTAAACCATGAGACAAACAGTGTTGCTGACCTAGTTTGAAACCTTCTAAAGCCTCAGATATATATTTAGCAATGCACCATGATTCATAATTAAGATTTTCTGAAGGGACAAAAGGGAAAGAATATTCCAAACCATATATTTAACAAAGTGATTCAGATAACTTTTCTTTTTATGAATTATGAACAACTACCAAAACTAATGTAGTTTTAGAGACTTTATTTTGTCGAGAAACTTTACAGGAAATATAAAAAGAAAACCCACACCTTTAGAACCACAGAAATAAGAAGATGTATAAAAATATGTTATTTACTTATTACTTCTGATCACTATTTTCAGACACCTTTCAGACTACTGAATTACTAATTACGTAGGCACTGCAAAGGATCCATTTTATTATTCTTTCAAAAGTCCATAAGAACTCTTATTAAGACATTTCAGCTTATTTGGTCAAGGCTTTTACTGAGAATCATTAGCTTATGGATCATTGATTTGGCAAACTGTAATAACTTCAGCCTCACAGGTCAAAGTCAATTATGCCTCTTTATATCCACCTCCAGGAAAAAAAAACCCCACACCACTATGCCCAGTAACAGAAACATTGATTTTATCTGGCTATGCCCTTCAAGAATTTAAGCCATATTTCAGCATACAGTTCTATTACCTCAGTTCATTAGGCGACAGTTCACCAGTAAGATGTTTTATAAAAGAAAAACTCAAATATGGCATTACAGTGCCATTATATTAATGCCAATACAGAGACAATGATTTGTTTATAGAAGCAAAGCCAAACAAATATGTTGCCTTTAAAAGAACAGATACAAGGCTCTGTGTACTTAGAAGTCATGCAAAGTTGTCTTGTTTATTTTGGTACTTCCTGATATAAGTAATCAAATTTGATTTGGTCTTATAAATTACTTGGTGATAAATTACCTAATATTCAAGGAATGCATTTCCCACACTCCACTACAGACATACTTCGTATTTTGCTAAACATGACAGTAACACAGCCCTTCTTCTAGGATCATGGCAAATATTTACCCACATGGACCCTTTGTAGTGGTATACAAGGATAGTTACCTATTGCAATTAGCAGCTATGAGACTTTTACATAGCTTTTTTTTCCCTCTCTCTTGGGATGCCACAAATTACTGGGTGCAAAACATGATTTTCAAAGAGCCTCTGGTCCTTTGTGCCAGCCAAATCTGGCTGGCAGAAAATCATCTTTGCAGAGTATAGACTTGCTCCTCAGTCCCGCAAATATCAGGATAGTTTTCAGCCCCTTGTTAAACATTTTATAAATGAACTGGCCTAGAAAACATACATACATGCCCATTATATATTTGCCCTCTAAGTACAAATATGTACATAGCTTCATATTCTGTGGATTCCAGTGCTTTGCATTTAAGAAATGATACCTATATTTCTTTCCAATTTCCCTACCTGCACGAGACTATTTCTCAATACCAGTATGTCTTTAAAGAAAAAATAAAATAAGATTAAGCAGCATCATAAATCATTCAGCAAACACCCCAACTCTATTCATAGCCATACATATGTTGCCAGTAATACAGATAAATATAGAGTCATAGAAATATACACACAGACTTCAAGAAAATATGCCTCTAGACAGAAACATATTGTGCATATGCAAATAACTGTCTGGCACTGAAGCTTTGCCCTTTAGCATTCACTTAACTGTATCTCTTTCCTACTCCTGCTCCCTCCCGTTTTTCCATCTGTTTATTTTTTTCAAACCTCCACATAACAATACGGTACAACCTCTCAAAAATCAAGAAATATGGTCCTGCAAATACAACCGCCAGGTATAACTTACAATATTGCTTGTGGGAGGGAAAAAAACATATAGAGGAAGTTATATTCAAATTTTCCTACAAAGGTTACAGAAAATGGGGTTTATCCATTTCATCCAAACAATGCTTATTCCTGGTTAGATTTCAGATCTGGTTGCTATACATTAAAGAAATTGTATAATCCAGGCCTTTCGATCAGCTTTCTTAATTTATTTCCTTGAAATGACAGGCCTGGCAAAGGCAGGCTGGCCTCTCAGATGTCTGGATTACACTGTAGCTATGGAAACAGGTGTTAAAGTGCTATGAATTTCAAGTTACACTGATATTCTGCACATCACATTCTGTACTGATGACAGGTTATTTTACATGCTGACCAATACAACAGCATCAATCTTACTGATTTATAGGAGACCATCAGGTAAGAGAGTCTCTGTGATGAGCTTGGGGAGCTTTCCCCAGGTTTTACAGTTGGTTGTTCTTGTACATGTACAGGCTAACACACACAGATGCAGGAGCAGTATCTGCTATCACACTCTTTCCAAAGTCTTCAGGCCAAGAGGTACAGGAACCTGAAGCTGACATGCAATAGCCTTTCCAGTTTAACAAGCTTACATTTTTTTTCTTTCTCAAAGGAAACCAGCTTGTAGTCCATCCTCACATGAAGCACTAACTCAGGTCTGAAGCCCTGCAGTCCTTTTTTGGGGGTTTACATGAGGCTGTATATAAAAACAAAGCTGGGACGGAGGGTGGGGAACATAACCATATATATGTCTTTTGTTCTGGCACAAAATTGCCTGTATTAAGAGTGATTACCCTCCCTGTCCTGCTCCTTGACTTCTATGGCAGGAACAGTATGAGGGACCGGGCAGGAGTCTACCACCCCTTCCCATTGTCTTGAAGAAAATTCAACTCAAAAAAGAAGCATATTGCACTACTACTCTTCCTCAGCACAAATGATGATGACAAGAAATAATTTCTGTATAATTTTGCATCCAGACAAATAACTATGGAAGTCACAAGTTTTCAAGGAAATATGCCTGATCTCCCCCAGGCTTGATGTCACTGTCTTTTATTTTGATACATCCTATGTTGTCATCTACCTTCTCTCTCACAGTCATGTTTTTTAAGTGAGAGATTTATGCTGTTTATGTGTATGGACGTTCCACAAGCAACTCAACACCTGCTTCCTCCTTTCTGCCACACTGTCAGTCCAATCCCTCCTCAACCTGCCTCCACTGTGAGCAAGACCTTTTTTTGCTTTCCTGGTATTTATTATCTTTTTGGGATCTCATATTCATAGCAAGGCAAACAGTGATGAAATCAGATTTGGTGTCAGACTGTATGTTTCCTCCTTGAGGTTTTGTAAACTGAAAAGTTTTTCTTCTTGTAAGAGCTGGAAAACCTCTTTAAAACTAAGATTATATAGGTTGAAAATGTACACTATTTTGTATATAAAGCAATTTTCCAAAGGATAATCTTAGATTATTTTCAAAAGGATGATGAATCAATCATCACCCTGAACAATTTAAGAAATGTGAAGATTTTGATATGCAGTTGATAATTTATTCTGTTCAATAAAAAAATATCAGTAGGAAAATATGAGTGAAATTGGTCCAAAAGAAACAAAACATGTCAGAAATAAGGTAGCAAACCATGTCAACTACATTACCAGTGATGATATAGCTGCAGTCTGAAATCCCTTACCCAAAAGCCCAAACAGAATACATAGCCGGTAGAGTTGTGAATGCCATACCACTTCTTATGAGTTCCAAAGACTTCATACTGCTTTTGAGCAGCACACCCCTGGAACAGCTCTGTTGTCTATTTTACATAAACACAAATGAAATAGCATAGAGGTAGGTTTTTTGTAAGGTGGGTGCTTTTTCATGAAGAATTGAAATAAGGCCAAAGACTA